>NW_009195630.1:0-55843 GCF_000690835.1 Fulmarus glacialis | reverse complement strand
CAACAGGAACTCTATTATGGGAGGAAGGACACAGAGAGGCACTACAGTAAATTGCATGAAGTCTTCTAAAGCTTACTTAAATGGAGTGAAGAATACGTATTACAAAGTATGATAGGGACTACTGAACTGTTTTACTAATTGTATAATGTTTCTTGGCACAGCATTTTGAAGACTGCTTTCAAACTGAAATTTCCCACACATTATTATCATTTATTTCCATGCAAAATAAGGTACTAAACAGAATTGTAAATAACCCCTAGGTTTTGTTTTTGCAGGGAAAGAAATAGCATAGATAGCAACTGAAAAATCAGATTAATATTTATTAATAAATCCTGATTTTATTAGAAGAGTATGAACTTAGATTATAAATACCATTTTTAAAGGCATATATCTGTAGCAGAGATTTCCCATAAATCACTTCCTTCTAACATTTGCCTTCAAAAAAAAATCCTAAGTTTCAAATATATTGTGATAGGATTCAAAAGGTGTGCTAGTTAATGGTCACAAAAATAGCTTTGAAAAGGATTTATACATGAAGTGTGTGTACGACTTCAGCGTTGGATATTTAGAATAAACTTCAAATTATGTTTTAAGAGCAGGGAGATTGCAAAGACAGGCTTAATGTAATATGGCATCACCATTTCTCCAGCAGAGCAGAACTCCCCTCTGAAGGTCATCCTTCCTTTCCTCTTTGTTGGTTGCCTGTAGTTGGGCACAGAATTTGCAACATATGCTTCGATGCTTAGGTTATTTTAAAGGGGTACAGCCAAAGCCATCATACACCCATTTATGAAGAGGACAGTTCCACACACTGTTTCTTGGTGGCAACACCAGCTTAAAGATGTCCCAGTCTCACCTGCTCATTCCCATCCCCAAATGGCTCTCGCCCTTATTTCTGCAGGAACAAACATCTGGAGAAGTGCTCTGTGAACCAGATGCATTAACTTATGTGGGGTGAGGAGAAATAGTTTTAAGTTTTTTCCTTTGTTTTTTTGGCTTTTGTTTTTTGGTTTTTTTAGAACCAGTTACTGGTTTAATTTTCCACCATGCCTTCACAAACAACTGAGCCAGCAGAAGCAAATGAGCAATTCACAGGCAGGGCACAAACTTCTTGAGCAGCTACACCACTGAGAAAAAGGTATGAGGAACTGTGACCGGAGTGTCCCACACAGAGAGCATAAGCCTATTATTTACACCTAGAGGCATCACTCTCTCGGCTATAGTTTGATGTGCATTTAAGCCAGCACAGCCACTGGGGCGGGGGGGGGCGGGAGCAGTCCCTGCACCCGCAGCTGCTCTTCGCTATTCATTTCTACGCTTGTGTCGCCTTCTCAGGTGTGCCACCACAGCCTTCGTTGTATGGCTGTGTGGTCAACCGGGGTAGCAACTGGCCTAGGGACACGTTTTTGCTGGGCTATTTTTCAGCCACTTCATGTTCCCCATCTCCCTCACTGCATGGCCACACAGATGTCTGTGCCAGCACAGCAAGAGATACAGCCTGCTCTCCTTTTTAACTTCCCCAGAAGAGCTACCTTAAATGCTTGCCAAACTACAGCCTTAGGTGCAATGGCAAGGAACTGGGGTTTAGGCTTTGTCCTCGCAACCCAGGGGGCTGTATTGTTACCACAGAGTGACTTATTTGCATTGAAAAACATACTTAAGTCTCTGTCAAAGGGAAATGGACACTCAAATATTAAAGTTTTACCATAAAACAAGCACAACAAGGTGAACCACAGGCAGGGGGTATAATGTCAACCTTCCTTAAGCATGTCATGTTAAAACTCCAGGGAGCTTGTCTCAGTAGAGCTGTATATTATTTCACTGAAAAAAAAAAAAAATCCCAAAACATTTTCTACCCAAAGCATTTTTTTTTCTTGTTAAAGAAAAAGAGAAATGAAAACAAACATAGCAGTTTGGAGCTAGGCTTCACGTTGCTTTTAGTTCCTTATGACAGTAACCACATGCAAGTTTTCTACAGAGAAATCTTGTATGGTTTGTTTTAAAACTAGCAATATTATCATATAATAAACATTCTTCATAATGCATATTCATAAAGGGCAGAGTTAAGGTTGCTAATGCAACCTACACTTTCACGTACTTGACTGCCTTCCATGCAACAGGAACATTATGAGTTGCTTTTTTGTGTTTTGTTTCTACACAGTACTGTTACATTATTCATTTTTCAAAGGAAGAAGAAGGTATTACATATAATGCATCTTGCAAAACATTCACTAATGGCAGCAGATCTTCATAAGAACTGCGTCTCCATTTATTGTGCTCCTATTAAAGTTAACTGTAATCTATTTATTATATCATTAAACTTAATATATTGTAAGAGGAATTCTATTTATAGATGCAGTAATAGCTGTGCTAATCACTCAAGTTCACATTGAACAGGGCTGTGCTTCTGTCTGAGACACAGCAGAAGTTGCTTCGGAGACCAAAGTACATTCCTAAATTTCCCGAAGAGATGACCTTGCGTCCTACATCCTGCACAAGCCCGAGCGGCACCGCGCAGGTTGCTGCGGCCAGCCAGCCTGGTGTCACCCTGCCCCGCTGAACAGCCCCTGCAACCCGCTGGCACCCACGCTCGCTCTGTGGAGGAAGCTGGCACTGTGCATCCCATCCGGGTTCCTCCCTTGGCCCGCTCCTCTCCTGGATATCCTTACACGCCACTGAAGCTAAGGGCAGTGGCTGCCCTGCCAGCAGCCAGTCGCCACTTGGGTGCGGGGTATTCAGTTTGGGGCAGTACAAAGATAGCAGTCCACCCCTTACTCTTCGGGCGATTATATAGTCGCTTTCTAAAATACCACCCCTGAGCTCCATTTCTAGTAATTTTATCTTATATTCCTATTATAGTCGTTCACAGATTCTGCCTGCGATGTAGTCCATAAAGTTAGAAAACCATGCACTTGAGACTGTTCTTAAATCCTACCATAGGCACACAAAGCCCGAGCCCTTCTTGCTGATCAACAAATGACGACCACAATACCAAAAAAACCCAACCCTAATCGGGATCGGTTCCTTTTTTCAATATTTCAACCGTAGAGCTGAGTTGGTTTTGTTTATATTGAAAAGAATGTTTCCAAATTGGTGAAGTGTGCATTTCTGCCTTTGAACAGCAGCGGTCAAACTGTTTTCACTCAAATATAAGCAGGTTGGGAAATCACCTTTGTACAGAAAAAGAAAAGTCTGCTTGGACTTGGAAGGCTTTCCAAAAATGTCTGTCCTTCGCACTGAATACAAATAGAGCACTGGTATCTACTGCCTGTTTTCTGTTAAGTTTTCCAGTATTATTTTCTTCTGAGATAGCTTAATTTTGATTGCCAAGAGAAGTGCTTATTTATCTGGCATAATCTATAGAAATCTATTTACAAAATAGTTTCTGTCCCTCATTTGTGGTATGTGAGAATGATAAAGGGTTAGTGGTGAGCCTTTAGGCTACAGACAGAAGAATTCCTGGAATTATAGATTATACCAGAAGGATTTAGGAAGAATTTGAAGAAAAAACTATTAAAAATGTCAAGTCTCTTTTCCTACCTGCATTATCTAAAGAGAGTATAAAGGTTACAAAACCAAACGTTCAAAGGAGTTTGAAATGACAGGTGTAAGATGCTTTTACTCCTAAAAAGCTGCTTTCCAAGACAGCCGTGTGCATGGTGCATGCTAAATAAGACATAGATTCTGTGGAAAAAACAGTGTCTGGGGTTGTAATTTAAGATACATCGTTACATACTTGTGCACGTGCATCTACCCACTTGTGCACATGCATCAAGTTTGCAAAGGCAAACTTGCAAACATTTTAGGCATGGCATCCTGGCAGGATTTTATAATGTCAAGGGAATTTAATTTTCCCCCCATCATCTGCCAACACAGTGACCCCCTGTTCGGCGTGCCAGTGGCATGGAACAGCCTGAGCCCCAACGTGATGCCCCACTGCTGCAGGTAACCAGTGGAGAGCAATACAGCAGGATTGCCACCCTTGGTGCAACAGCAGTAGAGGAAGATGAAACATGATGTGCCAGGAAGTTTCAGGGCAGTCTGCTGATAGCAGAAGGGTAAGACCCATGAATCTCAGCTTCGGAGAGGAGTTTGTTCTGTTGAATGTGTATGAATCTTCTGGGCTCCCCCCACCCCTTCCTCATCCTCGGTTCTCTGTAATCACCAGCCCCAGGGTCCTCCATTCCCCTGCCCCCTGCTCCCTGTATCAATCTCCTGGCCCAGCAATTCCCCATTAGTTTCCTCCCTCCTGCCCTCTCCACAGCATCTCAGTCTAACAAGACTTACTGTCCCACCTTATTACTCCTTTCCTTTTCCATCCTCTCCTGTGTTTTCTCCTTCCGTGGAATTCAGGGGAAGCATTTTTCTATACAATGTCCAAGCATCAACAAGGGCACGTGTGTCTGGACTGCAGGACATAGAGGATATTCGGCTTTTTTCCCCTGTACTTGACCACATCTGCAGAGCAGCTGGAAGCAGCCACTCCAGGGAAGATGCCTTTGGCTACAGCATGCTTGGTGAGTCCAGGGGGCAGGTCAGTCTGGTCAGCGCTACGACCTGGTGGGACACAGACTCATCACAGCCCAAAGTGTCTCTGGTACACGCAAATGGTCATTTTTCCACGACACACACACACTGCCCTACCGCTAAGTGATGGCGGTGGTTATAAAGGGGACAATTACACATTATACCTGCTTGATGCAGCTTCCCTTTCTCACCACAACCCATGCCTATGGTAGAGCACGGAGAAGGGGATTTACTCATCTTCTATGAACCCTCATGATTTATTGCCATGACAACTCTCCCCTCTCCAGAGGCCTGGGGGAGCCATGTGTGAGCGGGTTTCTCCCAAGTACATTCTTCCGGCCGCGGGGGAATCGATGCCAAACCTTTGCACAGCAGAAAGGAATGCCAGGCATGCCGGGGTCACACCAGACACTTTGAAGCCTTGCTAACCCACTGTCATTAACCTTATGCTGTGCAATTTTGCATCAAAAGGAGCTACAGGCGGAGCGAGCAGGCCAGCAAACCTGCCCCTTTTAAACAAACTCTTCCTTGAACAGGTGCTTCCAGTCTAGAAACCATACAACACGCTTGCCTGCCTCTACAAGAAACGTAGCACTGTAATTTAGGGATAGTTGTCCCTCATCCAGATGAGAGGGATGAGAATTGTTAACTTTTTTTTTTTTTAAAAAAACACTGAATCTAGCATTATTTAGGTAAGATTAGGGATAGATACCTCTAATACATTTGAGCCCATAACAGATATTTTTAACAGAGATCTCTCATAGAATGTGAAAAGTATGAAATAAGGTGGCACATTTCATGGTGTTTCAGAGATATTTTCAAACAGTGCTACTTGTATGAAACCTAAGAACCACAGCATATAACGAAAATGGCCATACCTGTCCACTGTTGTGTCTAAGCTGCTTTTGGGAAACCATTTTGTTCAGTAAGAGCTTATGCTCCCTTTATCAAGCTGTAATATTTATACTTGAATTAAAAAATTACAAGTCAAAAAACCCCGTTTCTACCCTCAAGGAAAACTGAATATTACAATCTTTACATTACCTCAGACATCACATATTTAGCCATTTCTCCACAACTTCTGTCAACTTGCCAGTTCAGTGTGATGCAACTGATGTGCTCCCTAAACCAATCCACTCACTGTAGGATAAACAGCAAGTCAGTTATCTAAATTCCTGGGTTTTGAAACTTACAATTTCTTTATTTATAGACAGGATGGAGCAAATTAGAGATTTCAGAAATTTTTGGCTCGCTGTTCCATTCACTTGTAACCACAAAATTAGATGGCAACCATGGTTTTAAAGTTTGTAATGTTATGGAGACTCTTAGTATTTCACAAATCCGATTACTGAAGGAAACATAGCCCATCTAATGGCTGTATGGGGAAGTTTATTCTTTGCATCTTAAACTATTTTAATATTCTAGAAACATGCAAAATATTAAAGTATTATTTGAAATTAGTACATGAGAAGAGGGATTAAAGATGCTGCAATAAAGCCTGTGCAAATGTACGTCCTAATTCCTATTCCTTCTCTTTTGCTGAAAGCAACTGCTAAAGCATGTTATTAGCTATAAGATTGCTAAAGCGATGCCAGCGATGTTCTGACAAATCTCTAGGGGTTTTTTGCCCACTTTCCTTTTATTATCATATTCCATCTCTAATATTTAATCAGTGCCAAACTGGTTTATATATGCCAATCTTTCTCACAGAAATGGAAAAAGAAATCCTGCTATATGTCGTAGGCCTGCTGATGTGACAGGGAGAGACTAAATGGAAGTGGGAAAGGGAAGCGGGAGGAAGGCATACGAGAGCACCAGTCTGCAGTCTGGTATTTAGCAGAAGTCTCAGTTTTCTGATCAGAAAGTTGGCAAAAATCGAAGCGCAGAGTACTGTTAGGTTCCTTGTAATTTAACCTTCAACACAAGCTTTGCACATCGTGTGGTCTCATCCCTTTAGTCTAATTCCATACGCAGAACAAACTAGTGCCTTGAAAACTGGCCAGATCTGAATAATCCCCATTTTACTATTCTACTTCCAACAAAATGTGCTACAAGCCACTGACCAGATCATTCACTTATCAACCTAAATTTAAATCTCTATGCAGTTATTTAAATACAGTCCCAGTTGTTAGCTGAATTCCCCCTTGGGACAAGATTTGAAAATGTTCACTTTTGTGCCTTGTAAAATCATAGACAATGTTTAGGAATATTTGATTAAAAAGAAAACTCCAGGAAGAACTCATTTGCTGCTTGTATAAATATATTTCCTCATTAAAATTTGATAAAAACAGTCTTAATGGAATACTACAACCTCATTCATGCTTTTGAGTAAAGTGATTTAAATTGGCAAGAACAAAGTTTAAATACACTTCTTCCCAGCTAACTGTCGACAGCTTTTTTACGGCCTGCAGGGACAGGTATGACTCATGCCTATGCTGTTCTTCAAAACCTATTTTAAAATGCAGATTTTTTCCACTGGTCTATTGTGCTTTACAAGTAACAGCAATCTGAAAGAGACTAAAATTAGAAGGCAGACCACTATTGCCAGAGGGATGAGAAACTCCTAGGCTATGTTGATTCAAAAAGCTGAATTGGTTGACCAATACGAGAGACTCTTTTATGTTGGTTCCTACTAGATTTCTGGCAAACATCATTCAAAGTCTTTCCTGATTACAAATTATTTGAAATCCCTGTGTTTAGAAATAGCAGGTGGTCTCTGGATTTGCAAGGAACATTACACTGAGCAACCCTCTTATTCTCTGGTACGCAAGACTAAAAAAATGAACATGTTCACCCTAACCTAACTAAGTCGGTATGAGAATGCTACCTGGTTATAAGTCAACTGGCAAAGGTTTTGTTTTTTTTTTTTTTTTAAACCAACAACTGCAGCAACAGTCTTTTTCATGTGCCTTATGAAAAGCATGCTAATGTTTACTGATTTTGATTAACACCAAGTAAGTTTGATAGAAAGCTAATTTAAGAAGGAATCCAACAGCCTCAAGTTTAGACTTGAGAGACTAGAGCAGAAGATACTAACCTTCCCTGCAATTCAGAGCAGCATTTTAGGTACTGCAGACTACTGGGTTAAAAGCTAAATCAATAAATCATAGAATTACTTGGGTTGGAAAAGACCTTTAAGATCATCTAACCTAGCACATCAGCTAACCTAGCATTGCCAAGTCCACCACTAAACCATGTCCCTAAGCGCCATGTCTACACATCTTTTAAATACCTCCAAGGATAGTGACTCAACCACTTCCCTGGGCAGCCTGTTCCAATGCTTGACAACCCTTTCGGTGAATAAATTCATCCTAATATCCAGTCTAAACCTCCCCTGGCGCAACTTGAGGCCATTTCCTCTCGTCCTATTGCTTGTTACTTGGGAGAAGAGACCAACACCCACCTCACTACAACCTCCTTTCAGGTAGTTGTAGAGCATGATAAGGTCTCCCCTCTGCCTCCTTTTCTCCAGGCTAAACCACCTCAGTTCCCTCAGCCGCTCCTCATAAGACTTGTGCTCCACGTTGCCCTTCTCTGGACACATTCCAGCACCTCAATGTCCTTCTTGTAGTGAGGGACCCAAAACTGAACACAGTATTTGAGGTGCGGCCTCACCAGGGCCGAGTACAGGGGCATGATCGCTTCCCTACTCCTGCTGGCCACACTATTTCTGATACAAGCCAGGATGCCATTGGCCTTCTTGGCCACCTGAGCCCACTGCTAGCTCATATTCAGCCAGCTGTCGACCAACACCCCCAGGTCCTTTTCTGCTGGGCAGCTTTCCAGCCACTCTTCCCCAAGCCTTTGGCATTGCATGGGGTTGTTGTGGCCGAAGTGCAGGACCCGGCACTTGGCCTTGTTGAACCTCATACAGTTGGCCTTGGCCCATCGATCCAGCCTGTCCAGATGGCTCTGTAGAGCCTTCCTACCCTCAAGCAGATCAACACTCCCACCCAACTTGGTGTCGTCTACAACCTTACTGAGGGTGCACTCGATCCCCTCGTCCAGAAAATTGATAAAGATATTAAACAGAACTGGCCCCAATACTGAGCCCTGGGGGCCACCACTTGTGACCGGCCGCCAACTGGATTTAACTCCATTCAATACAACTCTTTGGGCCCACTTTTTACCGAGCGAAGAGTACGCCTGTCCAAACCATGAGCAGCCAGTGTCTCCAGGAGAATGCTGTGGGAAACAGTGTCAAAGGCTTTACTAAAGTCTAGGTAGACAACATCCACAGCCTTTCCCTCATCCACTAAGCAGGACACCTTGTCATAGAAGGAGATCAGGTTAGTCAATAAGATACATTTCAACTTAAGATAGGGATGTCAGTCTCCTTATCAGTACAGTCCTACAGTCCTTCAGAGAGTCCTCTGAAATCCTCTTCCTTTTAGACAGAAAAGCCTCAAATCTGTGGCAAGATGTGTGGGCTACTCAGTAGTGAAGAGCCACCGACTAGGTGCTCTCAGAGTAGTATCTTGTTAACCAGAAAATCTGAATACACTTTGTGCTTATTTATGCAAAATACCAAGGGGAAAAAAATGCTAAGTACTTAATTTGCCATATCAGAGGAAAGTTAAATGTCTCTCAGCAGGTGAGGATACCAAGAAGCAAGAACATTTACAATAACTGGGATTTGTTGACTTCCCCGTTCGTGATAACTAGTTACATTACTATATTATATTACATTACTATATTATATGCATCTAGTTTAAGAATGGATTTTCTTTCCTTTTACAGCAGGTGGACAGCTGGACGTTTTGTGTTGCACTCTGAAGAGCTGAAGAAGTGTGAATAGTGAGCTGGGTTAGCTGTTCAGTACTACACACAAAATGTGAGAGAGAGAAAAGAGGAAGACTCAGCCAGAGCCTGCATTGATCTAAAGCACGGGTCAACAGTTCCTAGACACGGAAAATCCAATTCATTTCCCATTTCCAAGTTCCAGGGGACATCTTTTACAGTCTAAAAGGTATCTGTTTTGAAGAGCTGTGATCCTAAAGCTGTTCTCTAAGCAGAGGCAGTGTACACCAAGGTTGAAGAGATGGCTGTAGCAAAAGAAATCTCATCTCAGAAGAAAAAAAACATGAGAAAGACAATCATAATGTCCCCTTTACCCCCACAAAACCTAGACCTTTTTGTTGCAATACAAAGTGGAACTCTAACTTCCAAGTTTAGCAGATGCCCAAGTATAAGAGAATGGGGATACCAGCCTGAGGAGCAATCATATAAAGGCTGGGAGAAAAACCAGCAGGCTGAATCCAATCCTCTTGATTTTTTGAAGGTCATTTTCTTTAGCTGCATCTAGCAGTTAGTATTTGTCTAGTTTTATATCTACCTAAATACGCAAATAAGCAAGCAAAGCGTCTTCAACTCCTGAGGAGAGTTTGTGCTCAAGGATACATAATACCTACAGAGATCCTAACGAGTCATTCAAATACAGTTGATCTTTTCTCTCTACTGAGGTACCGTCAGACTTAGCACTTGATGAAACAACACATGTAACTGGTCTCCAAACAAGACCCCACCATGCAACCAGCCAGCTGATGGTGTCAAGGAGTGTTTTGAGGGTAGTTTGAAATTAGATGGACAAAGGCTGCTGCAGTATCATCCAGCTGGACCTGTCATGTATTTAGCTTATGCTCTCTAATGTAAGTTTGAACAGTAACATCTATATCTGAACAAATCCAGTCCCGCCCAATGAAAACCTCAGCCTGAAAGAAATTATCAACTGATTGCTTCCAGACAACACAAGAATTTCAGGAATGCAAATTAACCACTTTATGCCCCTGACAGCTCTTTCTAAACCTTCTACCAGTTTTTCCAGCTTTTCATCTCCCCAAAACAAAACCAAGGTTCTCAGAAATACTCTGGAAGAGCACACGGCTGAGAAAAAATTTCCCAGTGCTCAGATGTTAAGGCCCCCTCCCCCCAGCATTAGTGTCTTCAAAATGTTTTTAAATGAAAGGGAAAAGAGGAGCAGCTTGCAGTAGTTTTTATATAATGCAATTATACAACCTTTTATCTGTATGGATGCCAGCACGGAATTGCATTATTCCTTTCGAGGCCTTTGGGAATGAGGTGAGAATATTATCTTAATCTGCATTAAACCAGTAACAGAATTGAGTATATTTGCTTCTTCATGTTAAACTAATTTTAAGGAGCTCCTAATACATTTGTTAGCACTTTTTGGGGGTGATCTCGAAGCTGGAAAGGAAGAGAACAGATAGCTCAATGTGTATAATAAGGGCTTGTCAAATAACATCAATACTCCTTGTAATAAGATCGCCCCTTCAAAGTAAGAACTACTTTTATATGGTAGAGACCCCAGCTCAGTGGGACCAAATGGAGCAAGGGGCCCACAAGCTGAGGGCTTAACTAACCTAAAGGAGGAAAGGACTAAAAACTTGGCTAGGAATCAGACTGTTTCTTCATGTTGCCACTTCTACCTTTTGGTTGTAAAGAAACCCTGGGGCAATGGCTAGGAACAGCAAGTCCATAAGCGCACACTCTCCATATCAATGCCTCTATAGAGATCAGAGAGGATGACTTTAGACTACATCAGTAGAAAACTGCAGTTGACAAGGAAATAAATCTTTTAGAAGAGGAGGATAGTGTGATTTGCCCAGTTCAAAACCCATTTTCAAATCTATGGGAAGATGACCACTAACAATCAAACATGTTTTATATCAAGAACAATCCTAGACCAAAGATCTGTCTACTTCAGAAAAATTCCTCATGCCTACTGCTATCTCCTCCTAATGAAATGCCCACACCACTCCACAGATTTCCTTCACTGCAAGACAGGGACTGAGTGTACCTTTCATAAGCTTTTCTGAAACAAACTAGTCAAAACCAACTCTCGACATGTAAAGCCATGGGCATATCCTGTTCTGGATATAGCTGTACCAGAAGAAGAGGTTACTCCTCCCTCCTTAACCTATTTCAGTCAGTGAGCTAAGTTGGCTTATACAACTATATATATAGCAGATCTTTGGCAATAAATGCACTTTTTTCCCCTTAAACAGGCTAAGAAGTGATGACATGAGCAGCTTAAGTGGCAGATCTGAAACAGCAGAAGTCTGCTGGCAAGATGCATGACAAATACCTGCAAGTAGCCTGAAGGGTGGCGGTTTATTCAGCCAACATAGCTGAGTTGGAAGATGACATGTTCACAGTACCAACTGGTCAGACTTATAGAAGCCAAAATACACTGGGTTCCCTATTGGTAGGATAGGTGATCCGAATTCATTGGGAACTCATGGTACTGCCAGAATTTGAACCGAGATCTTATAAACCCACATTACTGCTGCTCTAACCATTAAAATCTCTTGAATCTGATACCTGCAGAGAGTGGCATACCTAACTTTCAAGAGTGGCTTTCTTTGAGAAATTCTAGAGGTAAATCACTTAATCCAACATGAAGAGATCTGTCATAACATTCAGTTGTGTTTGCTATCCACTGTTGCAGCTACAGGACCTTCTTCTCCTGTACTGGCAGTCCCAGCTCACTCGCACACACAGACTCATGCACACAGAGACTCACGCACACGTCTGATGGGGCAGGCCAAGTCATCTGTTCCACAAATGCTTTGAACAGATAGATATGCAGATAGCATTGCTAAAACACATTTCATTTATTCAGTTCAAAAGACAACTTAGTTGAGTAAACAAGTCTTTGGTCTAATTTAGCTTTTTTTTTTTTTTTTAAAGGAGTCCCGAGTTCTGTTTCTACTGCTGCTACACGTGACTTTGTGCAACATGTCTTGGCTCTGTGAAGGGAAAACTATAGTAACCTACTCACAGGATAAATATTCGAGAGACCTAAGTTCTGCTAAGAATTACACGTTAGCAAATATACATGGAGACAGCTTGTAGACAGCTAACAGCAGCCAGTTGCAATGAAGATTTGGATTCATGGTACCTTGCTTTCTCAGGTTATGAGACAGGTTAGAGAAGTAGCAAGAAACAGCAGCACAAGGTTTAATACATACTAGCAGATAAAGTATAAAATTTTCAGAGACCCTGGATTGGTGCTGTGAAGCCCACTCCACAATGATTCCCTTACTATTGCTGAGGCCAACTAAATGAAATCGCACTTTGATTCTGCAGGCATGAAATGATACATCAGAGAGACAAACTCTAGTAACTTTTTATTGATGTGTTTTGGAAGTGGTTTTGGTTTCACCAGATGGAAAGGTTTTCCGGTGAAATCAAAGTCATTCTGCTCAGATATTATTCATGACGTGCATTTTCAGCCACGTAAAAGTTTCAATTTCAAAACCAACTGATTTTTTTTAAGAAAGATAGGTACTCCAAACCCATTGATAAAGTATTTACAATGGCTTCAGATCACATGCTTCCTTCACCACCTTCCACAGACCTTGTACTGCCATGCCAATATTCGCAAGATGATTTTACTACAGAGCACTTGCTCCTGCTATACCGATGCTAACAAAGCCTCCCTAAGACTGCGACTACCCTCCACGCTGACACGGTTAAATTACTTCTCCTGTACCAGTGGAAGCAGCGCCCAATGCGCCCCAGGTGGTAACAGGCTTGTCTCAGTCATCTGTCACTCACCCTTTCCTCTGCAGCCCCCTGCACCCGCGAGCAAAGCAGCCCTCACGCAAACAGCCCGACCTAATCCACTCCAATCAAACAAGCCAGGTTGGCAGAGCTTTACTATTTAAAATATCCATTTCATTTTAACATGTTGCCAGCAGATTTGAGAGGTCATTTCCCTTAAACAGAGGGCTTGTGTTGAGCTTCCCAGGCAAACAACCTACGAGACTTAGACACGTGTTTATCAATAACTGCAACAGTGTAAACTAAGCCCATGGATTTTGCAGAGACGTGGTTGCGGAGCATTACCATATTCCTTCTACCAGTTGTGTTGCGGGCGCAGAGCGCCCACAAACAGCTGGAAGAAATAGCATCTTAAGCTGCTACAGCTTCTTAAGGCTGGATCTGAGCTCTTTACTAACAAAAGTGCTCTTCGCCCAACTTAGCTGTAACCAAACGAAGGGTTTGGTTAGCTGAGAAACAGCAGGTAAAAATTGGGAGTTTTCAAGGCATAAGACCTTATGGCTACATCAGCAAAGTTCTTACACAAATGATCATCACTTCTATGAAGAGTACTCTGGCAGAAGCCACCATACTCACAGCTTTTTTCTTTAACCAGAAAAATCTCTGTATGCTATCACGAAAGCATATTCATCATCCATGTGATTTGACTGTAAAAGTATAAGCTGTCACAGGTGACCTCTCAATGGATAATGAAAAATAGTATGATAGGCTACACCTTAGACCATACTTCGGCAATAAAGATACCAAAAAAAAAAAAAAAGATACCAAAAACTTCGACAAAGCCTAATCTGCTTACAGAAGTTTAGGACATCTGCTAACTGACTTGAAGGACACCTTCAAAGGCCGTATCTGCAAGCTCTTTAAGAAATCCACTCATGTACAGAAATCTGCAATACGAAAAAAAATCCTGTGAGGGAGAGTTCAAATATACAAAAAATTACAAAGTCAAAGACAGTACAAAGAATTTATGACCTTCTCTCTCTGTGTGTCTTTTTCAAAAAAAGTTCTGTTTGAATACCTGATCTTTTTTTTTTTTCCTTTCTTTTTTTCAAATTTGTTCACTGGTAAATAAAAAGAACAGGCAATTCCTCTCCCACCTTTTTTAGCTAAGACATAATAATAAACTATTTTTTTTAAAAGTTGCAGCAGACATGAGGTGAAAGATTATTACTTACTTGAACACAGTAGATTTATTTGAATAATTCTTTTATCAGTAGAAACATGGATTTCTTTAAACATGGTATACTTCTCTTGAGATGAGAAAGCTCTTCTTACCCCATAAACCATTTTCCTTCCATTTTAGCTAGGGTAAGTTTCTTGCACCAAGATGTGTGCAAAAGGCAATTTATACGAATATTTTTATTTAAAATCCTCAAGATAATAATTACACAAGTAACTTTACAAAAGAAAGTGACTTTGTTTATAATCAGAGTCCAGAATTTGATGCTAGTACTTAAACAATATATAAGAACTTTACCACAAATAAATAGAACAGGACATCAACCTCAGCTAATAGTCAGAGACAGCTAACTTTTCTTGTATGTTTGGGAAAGAAACCAAAAGAAAATAATAGGAAAAGACATTAGCTTTGCTTTTGAGAGCTGAGAGTAAAGCATTTCTGTACTTATTGTTAACCTGTGTCATATCTGAATTCAGCCATTATTATTTATGTCCTTTTAGTTCCAAAAATGAACGGGAGCTTTACTCACAGAACACCAGAAGCCATAAAGACAAAACACAAAGAACTGGGAATGCGATGGAGCAAGTAACGAGAGTGTAAGTCAGAAGTTCAGTACGTGCTTCTCTCCGTTATCAGTGCACAATAATTTTCTGCTATTTTCAGCAGAGGCTTCTTTGAACAGAACACTGAAGAGTGATTATATGTCCAAACCTTAATAAAATGTCAAAATCCACTGCTTCATTGTATCTGCAATTATGATGGTTTCCTCCTACACATGGGATAGGAAGGGATACAATTTTGTATTCATGGTGTTCGAAGCACTATGTTTTAAGTTGAGGCTTGATGTAAATCAGTTATTTGCCGACCAGAAAAGCGTTACTACAACCTCACATTTTAATAAAAATGGCATTTTTGCTTTCAAAAATTCTGCTTCAGATCTTGAACACACTTCTAGAAACTGAAGATTTTTAAACAGTTAGTGGCTCTCACTGCGAAACAAATACCGTGGCCAACAGCTTATGTCACCACTACGACAGGCACAAAAGACAGCAGACCGGGTCCTCCCCTGCAGTTTCAGCTCTGCTCAAGTTGAAATGAGAGAAAAGGCCGTTGGGGAAAGAAGCTGCAAAATCTCCGTTTTGGCCTCAAAGCTTCTCCCTTTTGCCAGGGCCAAAGCTCACGCCTCCGAACTCTGGGGTCTGTCCAATGCCAATGGAAAAAGCAGCAGTACCCGACTGGGGTGGTCCTGCCTCCACCTCCCCCCTCAGGTGCTGCTCTCGATGCCAGATGCTAGATGGGAACTACAGGCAAACCAGACCTGCCAATCACTGGCACCAAAGCCATGTTCACCCTGCTCTCTGGAACTCCCACCATGTGACAGTTTTCACAATCAAGGTGAATTATGTCCTAACCTGCAGGCTGAAATTCCCTCACTTACTTTCCATAGCACAGATAACATCTTCTGGCAAAACAGAAACCAAACTTTTAGTATCGGTTTCTCTCTGTATTTTGGATGGACCCTCTTTTTCCAATGTGGACCATCACCTGGAAACTTGTTATTCAAAAGAAACAAGCTCCTCAGGTAAGATGAAGTACGCTTCTCTTCCTTTTTTAATCATACTACTGTCTACAGATGGTTATGATAGTATTTTTTCCTCTCTGCTGTAGAAAAAATAATCACTCTTTGAGCTTCAACAACGAAAAGCATCATAGATTGTACACAATCTACGCAGTTCCCCTCGTAGAGGGAACACATCAAACAGAAAACTTCTGTCAAGAAAGCACAGCTAACCGTTGATGGCCAATACAATGGTATTTAGTCAGCCTTTGTGCACTGGCTGCTGCATAGCTGAATAGCAAATCTTACCACAACCTTCTTGCCAGGAGATTTAGCCCTCCTAAGAGTTCAGCTTTGATGCATCAGAGAGGAAAGGATAATTCTTGTATTTTCTTCGGAAACAATGCAATTGCAATTGCAAGACATACTTGTCTGAATTAGATGTATAATACCAGGTCTCATAAGAGACACTCTAAACTTCTAAAGCTTGCCTGACTGTGATAGGAGCTATTAAGGAGTCTGCTTTAATGGATAAGAAATATGACAATTCCCACAGAGAATCAACTGGTGCTGTGCTGGAAGGACTGAAAGTGCAGTCCTACCGTTGCGCTTGCCCTCACAGAGGGAAAAAGAAAAACATGGTTCACGTTAAGTTTTTCAAAAGTGTCTGTCCCGATTTTTATTGAGAAATACACAAGAGAAGATCTCTGACTTCTTATATCCCTTCTGAAAGAATTTATTGCAATTAAATTGAGAACTTTTTGGTATTCCCCAAGTGTAGCTAAAAGAGCATTTGCAGTGCAAATGTTTACCACCATTTTGAAGCTGGTGGCACTGAAAAGATCCTTGAAATAATAGATCTTCTTGGTGAGGCAGAAGCATCAAGTAAGTTCACCACCAACTTCATCAGCCTGAGAACCATTGCTCTATCAGCCAGTACAGCATTTGACTGTGTTAGTCCTGCACCTGGATTATCACCAGTTTTGTGAGACAGTTTGTTTTCTCTTAAATCCTGACAACTGGGAGACTGGGGAGACCAAATAATAATAATAATCTTATTGCTGCCCCTTGCCCATCCCCCCAAGGTTAAAAGGTCAACTAGCAGCCTACTGAGTGGATTACCAGGGAGCATGGGTACCCATGGACCAGGTATCACACCAAAATCCAATTTCTGCATGGTAAGCCATGCTGTCTGATGTACATTTTTCATCTGATTTATAGCACACACTGCAATATGAAATTTCTGTAACCAAGAGGAAGGTGATTATCTTTCTGCTTTGGAAATAGCTGAACCCATGATGGCTATTACTTATAAATTCCTCATCAGATGATATTTTCAGCTAACCAGAATAAATTTATTATCCATAGTTTCAAGACCTCAGTGAATCACTGCATTGCAGCCAATGGAGGCCGTACTCTTACTCTTCCTGGTACACACTGCCTAAACTAATAGGGACCAGAATAAGTGCTTTCCATTATTCGTAGCTGTCATCTGTCATAATAACTTGTCTGGCTGTTTCACAAATGGGGGATATCTTTGTATTTCTCACAGTGTCTTCAGAGGGGACAGGGTATTTGTTTCTTTGCACTCCCTATTTTGAATTAAGGCCATTTTCAATTCTTTTTTCAACATTATTCTCAAAGGAGATCGTGCTCCTCGTGGTATTCTCTTTCAGTACAGGCCTTCAGGCTGACTTCTCTGACACTGTGTATCCACCCTGCACTTACCGGAAATCATGATATGCTGAAAAAAATGTATCCGTTTGATTCAGCTTTCCCTCCATACATCTGCAAAACTAATGTGAATTAGAATTGTATTTCCTTCTCTCCTAAAAACAAATGTTGGATGTAGGAACAGAAATGACTGAAACAGTCACTAGTCATATGCAAAATGAGAGAAGAGTAGATGGATTAGGATTATGCGAAAACCCCTGTTGAAGAGACTTGATAGGAGCAGGCTGTATAATTTCATTCTGAATTTTTATAGAACATCCTTTGTAACCTGAAGGTACTTCCAGAGATTGCTCAAGACCTGAAGCAAGACAAAAATATAGCACCTGTGACTTCTGCACGGCTTCACAGAATATATTTTCAGGACAACATCTAAGAATTTTATTTAACCAAAGTTATGGACAGCTATTTGGTGACTAAACAAATAAAATTGAAGAGAGTGGCACCAATGTTAAACTAGAGAAGGGCACATGTCAGCAAAGTGGATTATTGCAAGGCTGGTGAATAAGGCTACTAACCACCTTCCTTCAGGACTTTGACGCTGTTGCAGGTATAGCTTGCCTAGTGGTATTTCCACCTGCCGTACATCTGGGTATACTTCTGTTTCAATAACACACGTGAAGGGCCAACACCGCAACAATTTCCTAATTATTTTAATTTGCCTCTTACTTTTCTGAGACGGTTTCCTAACTGAATACTAAGCATCAAAAACGATTCATCATTGAAGCAACACTGAGCTCTTGAGTTTAAAGTACAGCTGTTAACACAGACGCCAGGGATGCAGGACTCGTCTTTTTTTTTTTTACTGGGTAACTTCACTGGGTTGGACGATTTGTCCTAACCCCAACATGCTGAAGGCCCATCAGCAGAGTCCTCCAAAGCAGAAATATTCACAACAGGAAAACTGAACTAAAAGCCCTCTTCTACTACAGAGGGAGACAATCTTTTCACAAAAGTAAAAAATTTCAAGAGGACATTCTCTATTGTCAGTAACTGACAACTTTGGTTTTGCCCACAGGTTGCAAACACAATGAAGCATCCAGTGCAGGAGATCCAGGACCTCAGCGTAACAAAGACAGAACCACAACCTCCCTAAACACTGTGTTTCAGTAATTTCCATCCTTTCACTGAAAACTATCTTTGATGTGTTCTCATTGCCAGTCAGTTGCTTCAGATGTTGATTACTCATTACATTGACTTCTCCGCTGTTTTCAGTTCCCATAGATAACTACGCTATTGTTCTTTCACTGAAGGTTTTATCGTGAACTTCTCTGAAAGAAGTCAGTATAAAATACCTTTAGTGGGATGAGGTTCTGGATGGAACTTCATTCTACTTCATCTACATCAGTGCCTGCTGTCTGTCTGCTTGTTAGGAATATGTCTTTTAGTCTTTAATGCGAGATCATCTATTACCTTAAGGGCACTTAAGATCCTACCACAAGCTTCATCACAAAACTCATGTGTAGGCAGTGTAACAGGCAAAGATAGATAGCCCAAGATCTCTCAATCTGTTTAAATCTGTACATCTATCAATTCTGAGCACCAAACGTTAATTAGACATTAGGCAAATATTAGTAGTCACATGCATTACTTTTTAAATAACATGGAACAGACAAACTATACACCTGTAAAAATTATAATAATGCAAAGGAATTCTGTAAATTTTTGAAAATATTTAAGGTAGGAACATGCAAAAGGCTTTCCAAGAGGTGGTTCTTAGACAACTGTAAAGATGTAATTTGCTTCTCATAAGTCTCAATCATTTGAGATTCCCTACCACAAATACAAAGATGACATCATACGTCTGGAAGATTCTAACTTGTACCACGAAGGTAATCATTTTGTATTTAGTGTGAAAAACCTATCTAGACATTCTGACTTCTTTTATAGCAAAAGCTTAAATTATTTACCAGCCAAATACTCCCACTGAATTAGTTTTACAGATGAACTGAATTCAAATTAACATTGAAATTACATCATGCTTATAAACATCCAGACTTAAGATGATAAAGTTCCCTGTTACCACCTATCCACAGCCTGCAAAGTACCTAGTGCTATGCAAGAACAAACCACCAAGTTAATTCAGAGTTGCCTTTCTTAGCTTACCTAAAAGGACTTCTGAAATATACTTGTAGAGTCTTTTGTTCATCTCTACTCATCATGCCACTTCACAGGAAGCTTTAACATTTCCTTAACTTTAAGCACATTTCCTTAACTCTTGGGCACACTGCTGAGTAGGGTTCTTATTCAACATGCCGCCCATCTGTCACACCTGGACACCATGCAGGTTTTGTACCACGTCCTCCCCCATGTTTAGCTGTGCCAACGGAAGATGCTACTGTCCGCACTACAGAACCAAAGGAACAACTCATACGAGAGTTTTTAAATCCACTTTAGGCAAAATTAGCTGGGTTAGCACAAATCACCCACTTAAATTGGCTAAGCTTTTCTGGCTGATTGCCCCACAGCCGGTGTGGGAGCTCTGCTGGCTCTAGTGAGGCCGTAACCGCCACCAAAGGGGCAATAGTAATCAGTTAGGGGGAGATGAAGGTTTCCAGTGGCATGGATTTTAGCCAAGTGAACGTCTGTCTACAACCTCCAGCATGTGATTTTTAATCAAAGTAGCAATACTAGCACAAGCAGTCGTAGGAGGGCATTTATGGTGACAGAAAAGCTTACATCTGCTCTACATGCGCCACAGATGTGTTTCTTACAGCACACCTCCGTATTATCAGTAAAGCAAGGTTTGTGGGTAAAGGCAGTATCTTTCACTACTCCAAGTAATACAGTTGGGGTGGGGGGGAAGGAGAGGAGAGCAAGAAGTTGAGCTGACAAGGTTTCAGGTATGCTTCTGAGACCACCTGGTCTGCTTTTAGGTATGCATCTGAGACTTTCTGGTTCCCACCGAGCAGAAAGGGTAGTGTTAGTAATGCAGTTTGTCTCCAATGGGCAAGAAAGGGGTGAAACAAGGGGAAAAAAAGATTGTAACATGCCATGAAGTCAATACCTCTTTATTGTCCCAGGCTCAATGCTTTGGAAAGCATTTTGTAGCTCTTCCTGGAGGGTTAGGACTGAGAGGGTCAGAGACAGTGTGGGTACTCTGAGAAATGTTAACCCACTGGTGTTTCCATCCTTCATCAGCTGTCAGAGCGCTCCATCTGTGCAAGGCGACTGCTTAGTCACCCCTGGGTGTCCCAAGGGGCTCGGAGCACTGCACGAAATGCACCGAATTCCAGGAGGAAGCCAGCAATTTGATGATCCTGTTACAAGGGCCATGCACTAGACCCATGCAGAGCTGTGTTAGCACGTACCAATTACCTTGTATTTCAGACAGTAAATCATTAACATGTATGTCTAAATGCAGAACACCTGTTCTCAGTTTGCACTTAGCCTCAAGATTTTAGCGGCCCGTATGCCCGAACGCTTGTCCCGCCTTCCCAGCTACAGTAATAGATCCAGTAGAAGATGTACCAGCTCCAGACACAAACTTTGTTCAATTATCTCTTCAGATCATCTCAGCTAGTGCAGTACTACCCATATTGCTAGCAAGAGAATCAATTTGCATGTATATGTGAAGGGCTGGCTTCTGGCAAAGATTTATATAATTCCCGTATGCCCGAACGCTTGTCCCGCCTTCCCAGCTACAGTAATAGATCCAGTAGAAGATGTACCAGCTCCAGACACAAACTTTGTTCAATTATCTCTTCAGATCATCTCAGCTAGTGCAGTACTACCCATATTGCTAGCAAGAGAATCAATTTGCATGTATATGTGAAGGGCTGGCTTCTGGCAAAGATTTATATAATTGTACATAATATGAAGTTCAGTCACAACATCAAAAAATTATTTTTCCTTTCATGAGATCTGGGATTTTACCGTTTGTTCACTCATTTGTTTTGGCAACAGCCCTGATCATGAACACAGTATACAATCCCATGGTTTTTTAAAAAACCCCACAATCCAAATCAGGAGATGCTAAAGGAAATGAACCATAAAGTGGGGGCAGGAGGATAGTATCTAACATTTCTGCAAACAATCCATTTGTCACTTTCATGGACCAGGGTTAATTAATATTCTATAAAAGTATTCCAAAAGCTGAATACCTCTCAAGTTCTGAATTCATGGGGCTGACCTTAGACTTTCTCAGAATGATTTTTAATGCAGTCTGCTATCAGCAAAACCCGTTTAAACACATGTCCCATCTGCCAGTACCCCATTTGCAAAAGAGCTTCTTATACTTGCAGACAGTAAAGCTTCTGCCTGCTTCCCTCTCTCCTCTAAATACCAGCTGTATGGTAATGAGCACAAACAGCTGAAAAATACTGCACAGTAACAAAGCTGGTACGAAGCGGGCAGAACAACACTTCCACTCAATGAAGCAGTTGTAGCATGAATTTAGCAGATTAGCTATTGAACAGGGGTGGGGGGAGGTTTGGAAAAAACGTAAAGGGTCTGCACAGATAGCAAGAAAATGAAAAGAGACCAAAGGGGCACAAGCTACCAAAGAAAAGCCCAAATTCTAAAGTACTTTTGTTGAACTGCATGAACCAATTCTTCAAATTTTCTAAGGCTTGTTCCTCGCGTACTAATGATATGCCAAATGCTATTCTGATCATTTGCAAGTTCAGTTAGTTTTAAAGGAGGCAACTTGTTAATGAAAGTTTTCCATTCATTAACAAATCTCTTCATGGGTTGGGGGTGGGGGAAGTCCTTAAGAACAGGAACACGCTCTCCTACTTCAGTTTCTGGTACCTTCAGCATGTGTGACCAACAAGTCCCATATTATCTATTAACTTTTTGGATAATAGCCCTCTCAGCCTATCCATTTTTGTAAAGCCATTTTTTAAAATGCTGACAACATCCATGCTACCCTCCAGTCACTGACAAGCTTTTTAAGCAGTGAGCATAAAAGACACTTACTTTTAAGAAAATTTGTGCACAACTGCATTCAGCTGACGTGCATACAAGGCATGTAGTTGAGTATTTGTTTATGGAAGTAGCTAATTAGATATACGCTGTTTGCATAAAGTCTAAAAATTGTGCATGCACTTTTGCACTTGAAATTGCATGCATCTGTCTACTGGCAGATGTGAAAGATGCATGCAGTTTTGACACATAAAGCTGACGTGAAAATACATGACTTTTTTCTTGTTTGTGATTTCCCAGTGGCATCTACAGTGTTACTGTTGCTTTTGAAGAATCGGAGCCTAACGCTTTCTAAGAAAAACATGGAAAAAGACGATGTATTGACACTGCCCAAACAAGTGCTCTGTCAGAAGTTTGATACGTAGGGCTTTGGTTTTTTTAATTCCTAATTTAAAAGCTTTACTGTTTCAATCCTTCAGCATCCTAACATTCGTCTTTTGTGACAAGTAAGGCTAGTAAGATATTTTTCAAAAATTCATCTAGTAAGACATACTGCAATAAAAACACTATATTGCTTCTAAAAGTAGTGAAGAGTGAAACCCCCCATTTGGGGGGAAAAAATACATTTACCTCTAAGGTCATCGTAACACAGCTACTAAGAAAGCACACATCATCTTTTAACCTTTATACACCACACTTGGTTAAACAGAACACACATACAAAATTGGCTGTATTACTGGCTTCTTTTCACTGGTGATCATAGAATAAACAAAAAAAGAAAGCAATTTTCTCAGGGCACGAAAGAGCTTGTCATGTGGCTATACAATGGCATTCTCAAATGACATTTTTATTGCTCATGTCTATCATAACCCTGTAATAAATAGAAGAAAAAAAAAAATCACTATTAAAGTTCACTGGATGTCTCCACCTAATTTCAAATTTTAATGTAGGTCAAATCTATTGAATTTAAGTTAAAGAACGTGTACTTTGATCTCTCCTGGAGAATTCTAGCACACATTTCAAAATATTTTTCATATTTTAAGCACCTTAAGGAATTAATAAAGAGTTTATCAAAAGACAAAACAAGTTGAACATACAGAGATGCATAAAATATTAACCAATTATTAATCATAAACCACTTATTGGCTTAAAAAGTGTTAATATTCAATCTATATATTTATTATCAGTCATTAAAATTATCAGTTGTTCCCATAATTTTCTGTACTTAAAAATTATCATAAATATCACTCTTAGTTTTTACTTTTTAATCTGTTCTCTGAATTGTTTAGTATGTACCAGAATTAAAACTGTTTCCTTAAAAACACTAAGTAAATGAAAGTATTTTATTATGAGAGAAGGTACAATACTTTATCAATGGAAAAATTATCTGCCAAAATTACTTTGGTTCTTTCCAGATACATGTATTTCTTCAGCTCATCAGCACTCCAGGAGGAAGGAATATGATACTATAGAAGTGCTCTATCTAAACAGTATTTGCTATGCTCCTAACCCAGGTTTGCCTTGCTTGTTATCTTTAAAGGAGCCTGAGCTTCTCAGTATCATTATTTACCTTTTCAGACTATGGTCCTGATATACAGACTGGGGTGCTAAAGCAGAGTCAATGAACAAGGGAAGCCCCACTTATTCTGGAAGAATTAAACTTGAAAGGTGCAAGATTTTTGCGTGTTCCATGTTCCATATGAAATCTTCTAAAATTCAATGTTTTGCTACTTAGAAACAAAATTAGACATTCACAGAAACAAAACCAAAGCTGTCTACCAAAAAAACCCAAACATAAAAATTTCAAAAATATGACACAGTATGCAAGAAAAAGCTTGCCATTGAAACTGGCAGAGCTACATTCACTCATTCCTAAAATTTAACCTCAAAATCTTCATTATTATATCATTTGAACGGAATACCAACTACACCAAGAAGAACACTGTCATAAGAAAAGACTGGAGCGAATGTTGGCTCTGTTGATAAAGCAGTGACATCAGAAATAATCACAGAATCACAGAAAGGTTTGGGTTGGAAGGAACCTTTAAAGATCATCTAGTCCACCGCCCCTGCCGTGGGCAGGGACATCTTTCATTAGATGAGATTGCTCAAAGCCCCATCCAGCCTGACCTTGAACACTTCTGATGGTGGGGCACCCACAACTTTTCTGGGCAACCTGTTCCAGTGTCTCACCACCGTCACTGTAAAAAATTTCTTCCTTATATCTTTTCTTCCTTATATCTAAGGCTTATATCTATAATCATTGTTTCGGACCATACATGCCAAGATGATGACCCTTCTGTCTGTGATGGTGGTTTCAAGAGACACTGACACAGTGCCTGCTTTGCATACCAACTTATTCTACTTGAGAAAAATGTATCTGGCATCTCCAGTAGTTCAGTTCTGCAGGGTCTCAAGTAATGCATATACAATGGTTGCCATTAACAAGGAAAATGTACTTCAAATGTACTTTAATATCCAAAGTTAAAAAAACAAACAAAGAAGGAATCAAAGTTGCTTTGTTGATACCCTTTATGTTCAAACCTAGCTGTACTTTGCCAGCACTTGTCCATACTCTTCAAGTGCTTCTAGCACATGGAAACCTTTAAACACTAACAGTCTTGAAAAAATACTGAATATTATTATATTCATGAGTACAAACAGTATTGAGGAGAAAACAGTGACTCATTTTAAACAAGAATGATCTTAACTGTATTGACATTTCTAGGATACGTCTTTAACTTAAAAGGATTAACATACTTCCCTTACAAGTAATGCATGTACACACAACGGATGAAATCATATTTCAAATCGTGATCTTCCAGAACAGATTGAAAAGATGAAAACAGAGGAAGATGTATAGACAGCACTACACTGCCCCTTCACGTCCACTACAGAAACAACACCACAAGCTGCATGATGTGAAAGAATTCACTGAAAATTAACGTGGTAACTATGTTAAACTGTAATTTTCTTAAATTTTTATATTTTACAGTCCCCCCACCTCCCCCCAAATACAACATACAGACAATGGAAGAGAATTAGAATAAAATTGAACTTTTACTTTAGTGGGAAAACCACTTTTTTTTACTTTGATATTCATAGTTAGTCCTTTCTCTTAAAAAAAGGTATCAATTTTCCACCTTGATTACATGGTGGATTACAATTTAAGAATAAAACCAATTCAGTTAAATTTAACATTTCTCTGGGAAAAAAAAAACCCAAACAACATACTAAAATGGATATACTTAGCCATGACAGAAAGTTTTAAGAACAGAACAATAAAACTTCCATCAGAATCAACTCTTAATAGCATGAGAAATTGTTTATGAATATATAAGCTATTTCATACTTCTTACAAATTCCCTCAACTTTTTAAATAACAGAATTTTCCCCCAAGTGTCCTGTTTCTTCTGATTTAAAATTCAATTGATATTTTGCTTGTAATTTAATGTTAAATTTGTTGTTCCGATTGGTGTATGGGTTTTTGTTTCAGATAGCGTTAAGTAGAACATCAGTCAGAAACTTTAGATTGGATAAAAAAAGGCATCCCATACCTCCATAAGGCACGTCCCTCAGAGTAACATCAGCACATGCACTAGGCAGACAAGTACACTGTATATATAAAAGCATTAAGCAAGACTTTCGTCAAGTCAGGAACAAAGTTTTCCGAAGAGTAATCTAATAGTTTCTTAATTTGTCACTGCTTTGTTGACTTAACCTTCTCATAAAGACTGTACTTAGAGAACAATAATAAAAAAAAAAATTAAAATCAGTATATATTTACACCTTGTGGCCAAGATATGAATGTAGAGTCATGGATCATTTCTAAAAGTCTTGGTAGGATGATAGTATGTTTTCTGGGAAGACGTAACTAGAAAATTGCACAGAAAATGAGGCAGCTGGCATCTTCATTTGGTTTGCAAGTAGATACCTAAAACTATAAGCACACAGTATTTCACAAGTACATGGCACATTCACATAACTTGAACACCTTTACTATGGGGAAGGTGAACTTTATTCATAAAAAATTCAATCTTCTAATGCATAAACTCTCACCCCCCCCTCCCCTTTCTTCCCCTCTTTTCATTACTAATGATATTAGTTTTGGATAACCTTCTTGCTGGTTTAATCTCTCACCCTTTTCAAAAGTAAGAATTTAAATCAAATACAAAAGCAAGAAATGCATTATAATTTATTTTCTAGTGTGAGTAAATCTGTATTTTCTACCTCTGCAATGCAGCAGAGCTATTCAGTTTCAAACTGAATACTAATCTTGAGAAATCGAGGCGCATTAATCCAATCTTCATACTGTTCTTAAACTACATAAAAGCAGCAAGATTTTGTGATTCTATTGTGAAGAAAAAATAAAGGAATAACAAAAAGCATTACTTTTCTGTATGTTCTACAGATACGTGGCAAGACAAAAGTATAAGAAGTTATTTTCTATTTCAATAGCTGTAGCTTGCTTGCGCTTGAAAACAGTTAGTAACCAAAAAAATAAGAGGAGCGAAGCATTAATAAACAAATTTCTTAGGTTTTATTAAAATTAATAGTGTCTGGTTGTGCATAGGACTATATGTTACCGTTAGCATATCTATCCAGACCTGCTAGGGTAAGTCTTTTGCTATTTTAGAATTATTATTACTCATTCATGTTAATAGGAAAAAATGTGTATGTTCATACCATTTGTTCAGATAAACTACCTAACATATTTTCATCTCCAGAAATTTATGGATTACTTTTCTGCAGAAAATCCATCAAATATAGAAATAAATGGAAGAAATTAAGTTCTAGCTCTTTTCAGTTCGGTTTTCAGTATTAGAAAAGGGAGAAATTCAGCTTTTTTTCCTTAAGAAACTGGTCTTTGTAGAAAGATTACTACAGTAACTTGGGGATTTCCCCAGTATTATGAAATCCCTCTCAAGCCAGAACAAGAACTTGCAGCGAGAACTTCCTCCTAGCCCTTCCTACAATATGATAAATTGGCATAAAAGAGGTGCAAGATGACAAGGACCTTACTGAACGTCATTGTGATCCAAAATTATATTTTTCATTATGAAAACAAAATGGGGTACACAAGGAGACCAAACCATTATATCGCACAGAGGCAAACACATTTTTTTAAAAACTAGCATGGCAAAATTTGTCATTTTTTAAAATTTATGCTCAGAATATTTCATGTCCTATAAATGTTCATACGATACATAAGATAAGCATAGCCTTAAGTAGAAAATGTGCCTTAGAAATCTCTTTTGCGTACAAAATACCCGAAATCTGTTCTGACCGTTACATTGGTATGGTAACTCTGAAATGGTAGCCCAGAGTTCTTCCTTCTATGTGCTCTTTATTAAATCCATGGGACGTTTTAGACATGCTATAGTTCACAAGAACATCATAAATGTGTCTCTGGGTCAGGCTAAAAAAATCCATCTAGCTTAGCAGAGTCTGCTGATAATTGAGTTTTCATCATAGACTAAACCATGTCTATTAGACTATTCAAGTCACCTGCATACAAGCACAACTTTTTCAAGGAGGAAGAGGAAAAATTAAGTTGGATTATTAACAGTTATGAAAAAAGGGTGCAAAACAGTTCTCTGAATGATGTGTTTTGGAAATTTATGCACTGAGAGACTTCAAACTTCAGTGCAATTTGCATCCTTCACAATAATGGTAAAAAGGACATGTAAAGACAATCACCCGGTTTTTGAACTTACAGCAACCTCCCCCATGAGATTTTACATTATTATTACTGTAGCTTTATGTGTTTACAGATACACTATGTATTTAAGAATCCAACTTACAAGGACTTCTTACACAGCTTCTTCACCAAGGTCAGGGTAGGGCATCCCCTCACTAACAAATTGTTACAAGAAATAGTTTCTAATAAAAAAAGATCATAAATAATGGCATGTTAGGTATAGCAAAAATCCATTTTTCCATAACCGTAAAGATAATATCCAAAGGATTCTCTACTAACAATGGGAAAACAAAATTCAAGCTTTCTCTTCTGACTACATGCAAGTAGAAACAAGGGGACTTAAAAGACAAGACAGTTGTTTTATAATAAATCTTGAAAAACAGTTATTACAGTTATTTCAATGACAATATCTGGGGCATTATGTATTTTATTTTCTCCTCTGCCTAGTCATATGATTTTTTTACAAAAAGTGTCAATCACCATACTATATGGAATCTTTCCCTTAAAACACGCATTCTGAGCTTTGAAGTGAAGCTGGCACTCAAGGGAACCACCACGACCTCTTTGGGGGTCTCTCCTCTATGAAAGAGGTTGCTGCTTACAACTTCAGTATCAGATTAATTGAAAGGTTTTTGATTAAGAACAGAGGATTGTATTTCTATCATACTGGTGGCACCTTGAGGTCAAATCTCTGTAATTACAACCAATCCAGCTTTGACTCTGCAAGCAAGGCATAAAACAAGATTAAAAAAGGAACTATAGCATAGTTTGGCTGTCCAACACTCGGTGTCAGGTCTTCTTTTTATGAAATAAATAGATTCTCAAACAAGTCATGATATATTCTTTCTCAAGAGTATGTTCTTACTTGAGAGACTTCACTGTATAATCTACAGTGTCACTTTTTAAAATGACGTAAAGTTCTTGTCAACTGGGACTGCCACCCTGGGAGTACTAAAAAAATACTTCAATACCTTCTACCACTACAAAAATTTTCTGTTTTGCTGACCTGCGTACACAGAAACAGCCACATTTTTAGCAATGCAGCTCTGGCTGCTTGGTACTATAGCAGTTCATTTTTCTGTTCTGTCTTTTGTCAGTCTCACTTTCTGTGTATCTCATGTCGTTTGTAACCAACAAAGCAATGCTCTATTTACAACACAAGCCTGGGACTGGTGTGGCACTGCCTGGCTTTCTCCACCCTGTGATAACTATAATATTGCTAAACAGTCTCTGAATTTGAAGCATCCACCAGAGAAGCAGAAAATGCCATTTCCCTTCAAGCAACCATTGTAAAGAAACTAAATCACTGCATTAAGACCACACAAAGTGCAGCTCAAGTTGCATCTGTAGATAAGCTGAATCTCTTGAATTTTTATTTAGAGTAATCTATCAAATGCTCCTGACCACTTCCAATTTTGCTTTCAGGTGAGAATCAGATTTAGGGATTTTTGAATTTTTATGAAAATAAACACGGCTGTAAATCGGAGCTCAAACATTCTCATTCATAAATGAAGAAAAAGTTCATTAGGTATAGAGAAATCACCACTACATTTTACACTTTAAATCTCTATGCAGCAGTATTTCATCCTCCTGCCTACACCTTCTGTTACTTCTGTATGGAAAAACTGTCTTTCTCTAAATCTTCATCGAATGAATACTAACTATTTGGACCCAATGAGGTAAACACATTTTCAGAAGCAAAATTACACTTTCAGAAAAAATTAATATATCCCAGATAATTTTCCCCCAAATTAAATATAAATATGTATATAATGCAAAATAGTTCCATTTGTATATTGAAAATTTCTTATCATACTTCATAAAGAAATATATACAATTTTACTTAAAACAGGACAGCAAAATCTGAAGAATATTTCAGTTTGAGACCATTTATTAATAAGCAAGCTACACTGATGCAACAACTGAATTTTACGTCCACAAAACCAATGCATTCTTAAAGCCACACTGGTATGGAAACTTGACAGAAGAGAAAAGTGGAAAGGATCACAGGACCTTCAAGAGGTCTCCCCTCTCAGTGGAAATTATACTATTCCCAATGGGATTAGGACAGGATGGAGTTGTCTCATCTGCCTTTGGCTTTGTGCTAGATGCCTCCTAGACCAGGGACTAATCTGAACATCATGAATGTCCAGTTCTTGAAACATCTTTTCTGTATCATCTGAGAGACTTTTAACTTCTTGCAATGTGACATGTGGCCAGCATTCAATGCAAGTATTTTTTCCATTTCAGTTTAACAGGAAAGAAACCACTCCTGCTTTTCCGAGTCAAGCAAGGAAAGACAGGCATTCTTAGCAGCAGCTGTTTGCAAGTTTGGAGATTATGACAGCAGCCATCCATGAGGTGAAAGAAACAGGGAAAGGAAAGATATAAGGCAAGATTACCTTAGTTTCCAGATTTGTTTATAAAGCTACTGCTTACAACTACACCTTGGTTCTTGTCTCCCCTCTTGTGGAATAGAAATAGAAACAGAATAGAAACTGTGTACTGAAGGTAAGCTGGGAGAATTTTTTATTTCATTATTATTTTTAAGACGTGAGGAACAAAGGACTGGAGAAAGCAAAAAAGTTTCCTTATTTATAATACATTAAAAGACAATATGCAAGGTTTTTCCTATCTAATATTCTTCCTATTGAAAACTGAGCTCTTGTTTATACTGAAAAAATCTGATAACTTTTAAGTTAGAATATAAGATAATACAAAGGGAAAGAAAAATGAAAAAAGAAGAACTTAAGGTTTGTTCTGTGAGGTAATAGAGGTAAATTTGCTAATTAGTCTATTTGTGAAAACCCTTAATGAAGGCACACCTAAAACAGGCCAGATAAAGCCTTTATGTTTGCTATGGTTTTTGATATATCTGTGATAGATACATATAATCAAGGGCAGAGTCTTACGAAGCAGCACTGCTGCTACTTATTGGCAAGAAGCTAGAAGGAAATCTTACAACCTTCCCTGAAAGAACAGCATCTATATCTATGTATGTATTCTGAGGATTGTATTAAGTAGTATTAGATAACGAGATGCTGTGACTCCCCAATTCTGAATGGAAGAAGAAAGGAAGCAATTACCTACTAGCTTTAATATTGCATGCTACGGAATGAAAATTATATATTATATTTTAAAAATAGACTATGAAGTTCACAAGCACTGTCAAAGGAATTACGAAGTTCAGAAAGGTTTTTAGCATATTTATAAGTAGCAACTGACATTCTTTTAGAAATACAAAGATGGTTGCATATATTAGGTTTTTAATAGGGCAACAGCTTTGTGATCCATGTCATTACATGCTTTGGAATGCCACATCCAATATTTGGCACTCTGATTCTTCAAAGACAACATACATTTGTACGTCCTGTCTTCTGGAATGCACACTGATTTTTTGTTCTTTGAGAGAAAATTAAAAAAAGCTTATTGATAATGCTGAGCTAATTTAAAGATTGGAATGAAATAGTTGGACAATACTCTCTTAAGGTACATACAATACAGAGGGGGCCACATTTGGGAAAAAAAGACCATTTATTCAATTGCTTTCATTTTGTTGGCTACTTTGCAGCAGTAATTATTTTTCCCCTTAATTTCAGTATTTGTTTTTAGAAATAAATTGGAAACATCTATAAAGGAATACAGTCTCTACGAAGTCCCAATGTTTGCATTTAATTCCCTTTCTCCGCCACCTCCTTCCTCTTTTCCCCCAAATTTGTCTCCTAGTAAGCTAAAAAAAAAGCAATACTTCAGGATTTCAACAGTTTAGTCTCAAGACTCCACAGAATATTCATTCCCCATATGTCCACATACCATCAAAACATGAACTATTTCTCAAAACTCTGTAAAGAAGTTAAAACTCCTAGTGAAGAGAGATCAAACCTTCAAATTTGTGCTACATTACAGGAATACAGAAAAAAATGGACAAAGAACAAAGTGTGTGTCCTATGTCGCCTCACAGCAAGGATTTTCTTGCATGAAAATGCACAAATAGGTGTCCTGACTTCATGGTTCTGAAGGCTAAGCAAAAAGGTAGAACAACTCTAAGATACAGGCAATCGGAATTTAAAATTACAGAAACAGTGGAAAATAATTTAAATGACATTTAAAACTACTACTTAGTCTATGTCTTTATTTTTCAATAATTGTCTTACATTTCACCCCGCTGAGGTTTGATTTGTGTCAACGCAAAAAGGATTCTCTTTACCTTCTTCCAAACACATAAATATACAAATACTGTACACTATGCATACACTTGTTAAACTATGTAAAAAAAATTTACACATTTTGGTGTTTATATCATGAAGATTAGAGTTACTCTTCATAGAGAAGACAGTTTGATTTAAAGGTTTTTTGCTCACTAACATTGTTCATGCTTAAGCAGTGCAAATCTGAATTACAAATCTTAAAATCACCAAGAAAATATGAGGCCTTAGGGCCAATTATTAAATAACATGTTTCAATTTTTATATCAACATACATATGCAAAAGACAGACAATGCTGAGTAAATAAACACAGATGTCTCTTGAAAGATTAGTCTTATTAGGCTTGCAGTACCTATTATGACTGGGTAACTATGTCTGAATAACCTCAGGGGACGTAAATTGTCTACTGAAGCCCAAAGAATATGCTGAAAAGTTTCAGCAATTATGAATTCATATGGTCTACGCATCCACTGCGAGGAGCTGCCAACGCTACCTGTTTCTATAAACTAGGTCCCCCACGTCAGAAAGGCACTCCAAATTAGTGGAGAGAGGTGCAAATTATGATTTTTAATATTCCTGCACTTCAGTGACCAGATAGAATTTTTACTGTGGGTTTCCCTCTGTATCAGGAAGAGAGAAAGAGAGAAGTCAGGGTGGGTGGGTAAGTGTATGCGTGGTGGTGGGAGAGAAAGGTTTCCACACCTGCCTCTCCTCATTGCCATGTTTTCAGGAATGAATTAATTCCCTGAGGATGTCTTAGATGTCTTCAAGCTTTTACTTACTCCACGCACCAGAAAGAATATCATACTTCTGATACAAGCTCTTCCTAAATGGAGAAAAGTAAGGCTGGACCTGCTAAACACGGCCATAAACAGACAAATATGCAGTATTTCTGGACATTTAAAACATTCACTTGTGCGCTCAAAATTAAAACGGGCCAGCACTTCAGAACAGGAAACTATTTCCTCTTGACCCTCTCAGAAGTTTGGATGCCTTCTCAGAAATCTCAAGACTGGCGCAGGGCTTAGTGCTGTGCCTGCAAGACAGCTGCATCTGGATACAAACCCTCAGGGGAATGCACAGGACAAACCAAGGAAGACAGGTTGAACAGATGTAATAAACTGAGGCAGTGCCAGGTCCAGAAGGTGATCCACATTCATCAGATGGTCCAAAGAAATTTCACTCAGTAAGGCCATTTGGAAAGCTAACTTTAGTTATGCCAACAGATCTCAGGGAAACCCACCATCACCCACACAGCTTGGTACCAGGTAGTTCAAGCTGCCGCCTCTTCTTCTTCTGGGAGGGAATGGCTACAACTCACTCAAGTTTTCCCCCATGATGACCAGCTCTTTAGAGAAATTTACAGCAAACTAATTCGACAATTAAGTGGAATAATTCCAACAAAATTACAACAAACTTTCTCTAACCCATGAGGGGGGAGGGGTGTCTTAAAAACATCAAACAAACCAACCCTAAAATGGATCTACTTTTGCAATTTTAATCCACATATTACATACGAATTAGGCACCGACCAAAACAGCTGCTGTTATTATTCTAATCCATTTTCTTTCTCAAGTGAAGAAGTACTGCTATAGACATATGTCCTTAATAAATCTGGAAATGAATTTCAGCCCTCACATTAATTGCAATTAGTGTCAAATTTTTATAGTGCAAAGTGACCTCAACACATAATGATATTTCAAATATGATGAAAAAAATAACAATTTCTATCAGAAGCAATTTTATACCATTAGATAAATCTCAGTCAGAAATAGCACAGACACCATAGATCCTGCCATAGGCTAAAGGGATGATGTAGCCTCACTTTCTTTAATTTGTACAATTAGGTTTTTTGCCATGTGTAGTGTCTGTTAAATAATCTTACTTATTTCTTGCATCAGCGTGAATGGAAACTGCAAATAAGTGGCAAGCTTACATGTCTAATACATGAAACAAACAGAAGATTCTTATTGTTTAAAACAAACACATTTCTCCCAAAAAAGAAAGGTGCACAAGCATCTATTCTGGATGCTATTCAAGAGAAAAGAATTGGTACCAACTATGAGAGTTTATTATCTGCCTGGAGAATAAGCAAGGGTAAGAAGTGGAAATTGATTGACATGTAATATTTTAATACTTAATTTATTACACTTAAACCTAAATGCATGTATTTTAAAAATTAATTAATAGATGCGGTAGCAGCTGTATTTTTATATTTCTTCAGCCTGCTGGCTTATCTGGTTCTGTTAGGAAATATTAGACTAGCCAGCTACAGATAATTCCTCATTTCATTAAAGGAGGTGCGTGGGCAGGAAGGGCTTCCCAGAACTCCACGCAGCACAAGCGGACAAAGGACAGGAACACTGTGGGTGTAAAAAGGCAGGAAAGAAAAGAGAGATGCTTTAGAAAGCTATGTGGACAGAACAGTCACTAGGCAGTAGAGAACTTGTTTGATAGCTTGGTATCTAGACAAGATTTGGAGAATGGGAGGCAAAAGAAGGGAAGACTGCGAGGCCATGAAGAAATTCATGGTAAGAATTCAGTCTGAAATGTCATTGACAACGAACCACAGGAGAAATGCAAGACGGAATGTAGTAGTGCTGCAAATATGTTAAAATTGCAAACATTCTTGCCAGCTGCTGCTGTTATCATGAGAAGTAATCTTGTGTTAGGGTTTATTAATAGCAACATGCTTTGGAAGAGACTGCCATTTGTACTTACAGAACACTGTATCATGCAGATTGACTTAGAGCAACAAAATCTTAACTGTTTAAGTATAGTAGTAAGTCTACCTAAACACAGGGTAAGTAGGAAAAAAAATGGTGCTAAAAACATACCAAAAATACCTTTGTAGCACCTCCATTGCTGTTCTTTTTCAATTTTCCGAAAGTAAAATTCTCTTGGGAGAATATCCTTAGAAAGAGAGCAGTATAGTGTCACCTACAGACTCCTGGCCTATGAGCTAAAGAACAATTTTCTGTTTCTAGCAGCTAACACCACATTATGTTTCTATTCCCATTTTGTCTTCTGTCTTTCATCTCCACAAGCAGTAAGCTCTCTGTACAGGGACAATTTTGCATAAAGCATTTAGGGCAATATTATTATACTATGAATAGTAATATTTGTAAATAAAAGTATGCTTTTTAAACCCATGTTTGTATATATAAATGGGGGCATCTAAATAATGAGGAAAGATCCCACATGATACCATGTAAGAGCAGTATGCTGCAGCCAGTTACCCTCATTATATACTAGCTACGTTATAAGCTGAAATACATGCTGACTACAGAAACTGGAGTCAAATGCAATTTTAGAAATTCCACAGGAAGGTACACATATTAAAATATCTGGTCTCAAATTTGCATGTATTTACATATTACAGACTCCTACAATAAGTCTTTTACCTACCTGAGTCTTCTAAATACAAGTTGCCTCTTTTTCAAAATTTACAAATAAAATTCTATCTACTACCTTGCATATGGCAAAGCAATACAGCATATACAAGCTTAATAAACTATCTGAAATAATGAACCATCTGAAACAGAGAGGAGAGAAAGAAGCATGTTTTACTAATTACAACACAAAACATTTGCTGTCTTTGCCACATTCTTATACTATTCCCTGTAAAACAAAAACAATTCCCTAGCTCACAAAGAAGTTTAATACCCTAGCATTTACCAAGTGTTACGAGTTCCTTTGATACTAAGTATAAAATAAGTTGGGTTAAGGAAGTATTGCTAAACTCAGATAATTCATAACGAAAGAACATATATAGAAGAATATATTTAGACTTTTACTATCTTTTATACATTTTAACTCATTCTTCTTCTGTCCTCCCTTTATGAATCAATTTAGGGTCAGCAGATCTTTGGTGGTCTTGCAATATATTAGAATATGATCTACAAAAAAAAGGAAAAACACCGCACAGACAAATCTTACAATGTTTTGCCTACTACTTCAAAATGTTACGGTAGTAACAAAGTTGTTAAAAACAGATTTACTGTATCGCCTTCTTGCACAGGATCAACATTTTCACATGACATACATAACCAGCAGTTCTCTTTCACAAACATGTATATTTGCAGCATGTTAAAAATGTAGTACAGTTCGCAATTATCATCTGAATTTTGAAGAAAAATCATTACCCAACTTAGTGGATTGTATATTTTACTATGAAAATCATGTCCATTTGAGAGGCGAGTAACTAGAGACATTTTTCTGAAATGTGATCAAACTGCACATGACTACACAAGTGACCTGCAACCATCTCGATCCTCTTACCAAGAAACCTTGCAATCAAACTGGTTATTCAAAGAATATTTTAAGGAACACAAAAAATCAAAAATACAGACTTCCTTGACTAAAAATAAAGAAAGAAAGGGTAATAGTCATGCCAACTCCAGTGCCAGTGTTGTTTTCTTGCCTTTTCAAACAACTGAGTAACATTATGAAATACCTGAATAGAATTTAGAAAGATAGTGCTGTTGTCCCTATGCAAAACTATATTTTCAAACAATTTTATCATGAAACGAAGATAAATAAGTTTACGGGGAGCTGGAAAGAGCGCAAAGGGAGAGAGAGGAAAAAGAGGCCCACTTTTAACAGAGGAAAAAGATCAATGAGAAGCTGTGGGGAGAAAGCAGGATTAGCAGTCCAAAACTAGGAGAATGACAAGCGAGATAGAGCAGACCAGAGCCTCAAACAGAGTTTGGAAGAAAAACATAAGCTGAGCAAGTGAAACTAGGAATGAGATGGGATCTTCGCTCTGAGGAGTGGAACTATTTAAACTGGCAAACCCATGATTCCTTGACAGTAACAGTTCACCACATAAGGAACGACAATTGATCGTTGTGGTAAGTGGCAGAGATCCGAGAGCAAGACGCTAATGCTACAACCCTGCTTACGACTTGTCTGAGTGTCATTCTAGTTCAGTTCGACTTCCACTCAAAATCTGGGGAATGCCAGAACAAAGATTGCCAGTTAAAATTAATTTGCCCTCCTTGTGTTTCTGTATTTATAGATAGTCACGACACGGCAGAGCGTTTTTTCCTCACAAAGGATCCTTTCCCCATACCTGAAAAAGATCTGTTCAGGAAATTAAAATAGCTTCATTTGTTGTAGAAGGACAAAAAGTGTTTACTTAGTGGTACAAGGGACTGCAAAAAGAGAAAAAGGAGATTCACAGTTAAGGCAATTAGGTTTCAAAGCAATAAATGAGGTCCCCCTCCGGCATGATCAATCAGCAAAGAGGCAGCTGGGTCAGTTTATGGCATCACTGCTGTCTCCCATTCCCTCTTTTCTTCTGCTGGATGGTATAACCTCCACAGCTTGAGACGATAAACCAGACAGACTTTAAGCAGGTAAAGAGCTTTCACAAAGTCAGTCCAGCATGTTCGAATAGCTCAACCTGAATAACAATAAAGGTTTCTAAAGACATCTAAACAATTGGGCACAAAGGAGTAAAATTGCCCAGGCAACCTTCCTTCTGACACCTCCTGAATGGAGGTGACTGACTGCAGAATCCTCATAACATGCTTTTAGCATCTGCACCCGCACATCAGTCTGTAACAGACAGCACTGCTCATTGCACAAGAAATTGAAGTTTTAAATGCATCAAAACCACAAAGAAAAACATTTTAGCTAGCATTAAATATAAATGAGTTTCCGACTGCTGCTTTTATCTTGGCCAGAAATAGGTAGAACAATTTAAATATAAAAGTGTTTCTCAAAGAGTCAGTATGGTGACAGAGGATCACTGAATATTCTGAAAAAGCAGCCTCTGGGAGTGCTATGACATGTGTTGCAGTGGAGGTTTGGAGGAAAAAAAAAAACAACAAACAAACAACACCCCCTCCTCAAAACCCCAAGCAAGTTGTCAGAGGTTGTCCAAGTATTTTTGACCCAGTACAGTAGGTTGTACTAGATATGCACAGTGTAGCTAGCAATTTTCTTTTTTTCCAGGGGACACAGGGAACAGCTGTTTGAACAGAAAACTAAGTGCTCTCTCCTACAAATAGCTATCTTAAGCCCAGAGCTTCTGTAACACTAACACCCCACAGTAGGGGAGGGGTAGACGAAAGAATACTTCTGCCTGTATCTATTTCTACAGAGCCATAAACATTGGCTACATCCGACTGTATCCATGGTTTTGAGGTTAAAAAAAAAAGATGGATTTTGGTATGGCTTGGCAAACCTCTTGTAAGCATAGCCTAGAGACCATGGGGCTCTTCATCTGAGTCAGGTTGAACCACCCGCATTGAGTTGACCAGATAACTGAGGATCTGTCCACTTCTTTTTCCACTTCCGTGATTCCTATTTTATTCCCTCTCAAGTACCGTACAGAGTCAACTGGTTTGCAAGCAAAATGAAAGAGATAATTGCAGAAAGAAGGAAAAAAAGAAGGGTGAAGAAGATAATTTTTAGACTGCCTCTGCTCCACATTGAGAAAATAAGTAACATACTGCTTTTCTTCAAGGCTATCACCTCACACAGGAAGAACTTTTATTCCCCTTGTGAGAGGAGATGAAAGGCATGGGAAAAGCATATTCAAAGTGGAGATACTGCAGATACTTAAAAAAAGAGAGGAAATAGTTCATTATTCAAGATTATTTATCTTCTAAAAGGAGTTACCCTCTAGGCAGAGTCTTACACAAGAACTTGCTCATTTCTGTAACTTTTCAGTATTCCTTTCTTTCCGCTCAAAACCATCTGCCATTTCAGTTAACTTCCTTCTGCGGGACCTCTGAAGTACTTCTGATTCCAAAGATCTTCCAAAACTGAAAGTCCAAAAATAATAAAAGCAAGAAAACAAACACTATAAATTATAAGTTTAACAATGAAAAGTATAACCTCTATAAGGCTGGCTTTATTGTGAACATTTGGATATCCAGAGCAATGGACACACTCCTTTATGAGAAACAAGCGTAGGGGACAAGAACAAACTTTCTTTCACGTAGATATCAACTGATCAGTCCATGATCTGTACTTCCATTTGGGTGATAAATTCTAACATAAACAAGGCAATTTGAAGTAAAGGCTAAACCACCTTTGAAAGAAAGTTATTTCTGACAGCCACTCGGGGAGTCTTCTTACCACCAGTGGCCATAATACAAGTTCCCTGCCACAAAGCCCAGAACCAAAAGGTCTCTTGTAGAAGACACAGGCATGTGGGAGTGCTCTGATTTGTTCAGTGACAGACTCTCAAGACTTCCTTAAGTTTTAGATTAAAAAAATATACACATATACATATAAATATATATGCGCGTGCACACACATGCACATTTTCACACTTTTTTTCTTGATCCTCTTCTGACAGTCTCTTGTTACCAAATGTTAAGAAATTCCAAGGGAAAAAGATTTTTTTTTTTTCATTTTGTATTTAAGGGGAAAATAGTTTAGTTCTTTTTCATATTACTCAGGACCTGATCAAAAGTCAGCTGAAATACAGGGAAGTGTAAGATGGGACAATAAACCATTTCAGAGAAAGCTAAACAGTTTTTTGTCCATTAAGTAACTTCTTACTGTCATCCATAAAATAACGTGCTGTACTTAAGCAAGAAATGTGATTTGTTGCAGAAAAATTCAGGACTACGTTTCCCTGAAAAACTGAACGGATGGACTACTTGGTTAAACTACTGGTGCAATCATTTACATAGATGTGACTGATTGACAATGAAAAGGGTGTTTTAGTTGTTTTAACACAGAAATGAAGGGATAAAGAAACAAGTCCAAATACGTGAAGTTGTTCATGCATAAGACACATTAGTATTTCAAATAAATTATTAGCATATCAGTCAACCAGAGGAAGGAAACAGAACTGGAGTCTCGTTCCAAGTGCTCTACTGTAGTAACAAACAGACTGATACAATATGTACTGCATAAGACCAGTAGATGTTCTTACATATAAAAAACACAGGCTGGTATATAAATCAATGCCTAAATGCTTTGTCCTATGCTCCCCTAACACACAAGTACATCTTACAGAGGGAAGCATTTCATTGATGAACTAAGTTGATGAATTGCCAAAATTTGGTTGGATACATTTTAAGGGTGAAACATACGCACATACAACAAAACTATTCTCACAAAATGGTACAGTATAACAGAATCTTTGGTGTTTCTGAGCATACGGGCACTGCAAATGGATACATTTATTATCTTGACTTTTCTAGCTTGGAATACCACAGGGTGCACACCGAAACCCCTGCTTTATAACAATTCAGTGTTACTTTAAGTCACTTGAAATGAAGAAAGGCTGCAAGTTAACAAGTCACTTTCACAAATTCTCCAGCTTATTAGCACTTCTTAAAAACATATATTCAATGTGATGAAATTATTATACAGCAACCTCCAAGAGCAACAAGTACTGGAATTTTCAGGAAAAAACATGGAAAACTAAAGAGGGAAGAAATCTATTTTTGAAATACTGCTTTTGAAATAGTTTAGAATTATAACAGTTCAGAAGGAAAAACACTTCTACTGTTAGTGGTTTAAGAGCAGTCTAAGGGAAAAATCACATAGTTAATTAAGAGACCAATATTTTGTCAACTGGGAGTATTTACCATGGCAAACAAAATACAGCACTTGATTTTGGAACATACGTGACATGCGTGACTATCTCATAAGTATGTTCAATGATCAGCTGCAGTTACATGGCACTGAAGAGCTAAATGGCACTGAAGAGCTAAATGATATCCGATACCTGAAGTGTGTACTAGTTGAAAGGTATTCATTGCTTCTTCACATTACACTGCAAAATCTACTTCAGTGACTACAAAAGATATGTTAATGGCTAAAGAGGACCATGGCTATGTCTATTTCTATGTTTGATGATACTGCATTAATGTTTTCAGTGACAGCTTTGAAGGAATACATACGTTTACTGTGTAAGTACAGTACTTTTAGAGCTATGCACTAAAGTTATTCTCAAGAGCTACACAAAGAATGCTAAGTAATACTATTTTTAACTGGATTCAGATTAGTAGTGTTGCAGACAAGTGTTTTAACTACATGAGCAAACTGACAAAATGCATAAGGGCAAACTGTTAAGTCTTGTGACCGTTTATAATGCACTTCTTGATACAAGCCCAATATAACTAATGCAGAGGATGCAGAAGCTATGAATTGTCAGGTCTCATAACGGAAGTATTTTTACTCCCAAGGATCATAGTACACATTTTAAAGATGTTTTGCTTGGTTTAATGTACAATTAAGGAGGGGAAGAAATGAGTTCAAACAAGGAGAAGGTCAATTATCTTTAAGTCAGGTCAGTGTTTGAATGGCCCAATCATATACTTGCCAGAAAAAAGTTGATATTGACATTATTACCAACTCAATAACCTAGAAGCAAACTGCAGCTTATGTTCTAAAGCACATCAAGTTTAGGTCTGAACATTAAATGCTAAATAATTCAATGCATTACTTATTAAATGAAAAGTAGAATTTTAAAAAAATACATCTAAGAGTTGCATATTGGTGAAGACTTTGTGTCAGAACTCATATTTTACATGAAAATACTTTTTTGGTTCTTGCTATTTAATAAAATGATAAATCTAACAAAAGTATTGATTCTCTCATCTGTTGAGACCCAAAACTAGGTTGGTTTTTTGGTGTTTTTTTTTTTTAATATGCAGAAATGAAAATGCAGATCTTATATGCAACCTACGCGTGTTAGCATGGAAGGAACCCAATATGGTAGTTGTTACGAGTTACGTGCAGGCTTTGAGTGTTGCAAGGCATGAGACTAAAGGCGGAGCTCTAATCTTTTCCACTATCAGCAGCTGTCATATTGAGAATTATTAGTTTCAGAAGACAAGATAAACTTAAACAGACTGATGACAGCTTAGCTGGCAAAACATACATTTGCAGCATTTCTTAACTTCCTCCTTAGTCCTAATGCTAAAAGAGAAGTAGATGCTGAACAGCTTCTTAAACCTTCCTAGACCTAAAACCTCTGAGTCACTAAACTGATTGCTTGAACATGGTGTAGGACAGGACAACAGAGATAGATTGTGGTCATTTTGGAACAATGCAAGGTCTTTGGAGAACTGCTTTAGAAATTTTTTTTCGTATATGTGATAAGTTAATGTGTGACCACGCTTCTCATTACAGAAAATACACACATTAAAGTTCCAACAGTATAATGTATTAACATAGCCACAAAAATACTTGTGAAATATATCTACTAAACTTATCTTCTATACTGTATACCATGCTTTATCCAAAACAAAGGAATTAAAACTATCCAAACATATTCCAAATGCTTATTTTCAAAGCAAACAGTTCTCAAATCGTATAAAAAATTTGAAAGCACATCTATTAAAATATAGAGGATTACTTTATCACTTTCAACCTTATGAAATATTCCTATTCAATGTTCAGCCAACACATGTATAATATCTAATTTCAGAAAAAAATACTTTTCTGTAATGCACATGATCCAATATTAAACAGTCATGTATCTATATATTCTAATTTTTGCATTGCTGCAGGTTGATACTATGTTGCTAGCTTTCAACACATGCTGTATACCTTTTACATATAAGAAACATTATCAGACATTCAAAGCAACACAGTAAAGAGAAATCAAGCTTTCAAGGGTGATCTTCTCAAATTTAAATTTCATCTGTGATTTAACTACGTTTACTAAAAAGGCATATATGTTGACATTCAAGGAAAGCCAGCACATTTACAAAAGCTGAGCTAGATTTTAAAACTTGCATCCATAAATGGAAATAGTATTTATTCAGTAGCAATAGAAAATTCAAAGTAGTGTTGGGAAAATTTGTTATGAAGAGCAAATTTATTTATAATTTTACTGGGAAAAAGTTCCAAAGAGTAATAAAAAAGAAAAATTTATTTTACTTTAAAGAATATGAGCTCAGCAGTATGTAAACTGAGTAACAAAATCATGATGTAAGTTGATTTGAAAGTACTCAATTTTTATTGAAAATTGTATATTACAGAGAGAACAGAATGTAAAAGACACTTTTTTTTTTAGTCATATAATATGCTTTAAGAGCCACTTTATTCATATAGTTCCTGAAGCTGTAGCATAAGACCCGTGATAGCTTGTCAGGCTAGGATTGTCTATATATAAACTATATCGCAACCTCCACATAGTAACATGCTATTTTTATTTTCTGTAACAGCAAATATGTTATCTCCATTACTGAGTTACAAAAGTATTAAAATTATATTTTAAGAATTCTTACTAACAACGTTTAAATATTAATTAGTTTAACATCTCTAAATTCTCTACTTTAGTATCCAACAAGTCGCATGTGCCGACACAATTCAGAACTGCATTCAATGGATTTTATTCCAAACTATCTACATCACCTAAAAGAGTGAATAAAAGCAAAATACACATTTATGAATGCACCTATTTTGTACAGCATTCATTTTCATCTACGTGGCTTACAACTATAAAAGAATCTCAGGCATGTCCCTTTAAATAAGTAATAGCTAAGACAACATGTACGGATTTTAATTAAATTAAAGCACAAGAATTATTAAAATAAATGACCCGAGGGCTCCTCTATGGCACCCTGAGAGAACAGAAAATACAGATATAAGTATTTCCTCATGGAATGAACGCACCGTAACAAAGCACTGAGCTACAAGCCAAGTGATCAAAATTCAGGTTTTGAAGACTTTTACACTTACCCGCCTACGGCAGAAGGGCAGGCCCTGTGCAATGATGCTGATGCTAAATATCTTCATCACGGTTTGGTGTGGTAGAGGTTCTTTGGCACTTTTAAGATCAACAGGAACCAAGCCATGGTTAATGGCAGTTTTTCCAGGTTTGGACATTTTATCGTTCCTTCTTTGTCAAGTCTACTAATAATGCAAGAACATTGCTAAAAACTTTGCTTCTAAAGTTGCATGATTTCTTTTTTTTTTTTTTTTTCCTTTAAAAGTTTCAGACTGGTGATTCAGTTCCCCACAGCCCGCTGCCTTTGTCCCTCAACCTTCTCCTGCCAAGTGTCCTGACCTGTCTGCTGCTCAGTGAAGTGCAAGCTATCCTAGTATAGACAGGAATTAAACTACCAAGGGGCAGGCAGACTGCTCCTGCCAGTCAAACAGCTGGTGGACCTCCCCTGCAATGTCAGAAGAGCCCTTCTCCAAAAAGGGATACACAGACTGAAAAAGAAGAAAATCATGACTGCCAGGAGTTTTCATAGCCACAGCTGCTTACACCTGCGCTTTAAAGGAAGGATTTTTTTTTTTTTCCCCCCAATGAGTTGGCATTGTGCTTTCAGAAGGAGAATCCAAGGAGATTGCAACCTTCAGATAGTAACAGTGTTACTGCAGGATCAACTCCACCACTCTCTGGACAGACTTTTTCTGGACTTTCAATGAAATTTGACAGCTAGTGACTAAAAAACTGACCTGGACTTTGCTATTTCTCAACCGCCATCTCCACAAACACAATATATTGCTAAGTCCAAAAGTTAGAAAAGGAAACAAAAATGAAAAAAAAAATTGGAAAAAAAATGGGAGTCCCCTAAAATGAAGATATTGGCTCGAAACTTGCTCTTTTAATAAAAGCAGAGGCTATCATTGTATTTTCACCTACATTACGATTAGCTCCTTCTTCCTGGCCCTCCTTACTTACGTAGAGGTACCCCAGCCTGCACCTCCTCCCCCTTCCCTGCTGCTGTGGGGGGAGCAGCATCCGGGGGGCTTTGGCTCTAGGGGTGCAGTGGTACCGGAATAGTCTTCCCTTTTCTGGCCATCACAGGTTTGGGTGCCAGTGTGCTCAGGCCTACCCATCACACTGATTGAAAGGAGAAGGACTCTTCCTCCGAGAACAGCGTCTTCTGAAGGATGTGGGGAGAGGTCTGCCTGCCCTTAGCAACACACCTGACCGAGAGGCATTTTTCAGGAAAAAAGTTCTTACTCCACCGAACGAAGCTAGAACAGCAATATCTACTACTCAGATTATCCGCAATTGGTTTACTTCCATTTTAAATAATTTCTTGACCAAATTAGCTTTCCTACAATGCCTCTAGGTTCCCACAATCTCCTTCCGATCCCTGGAAAGGGATGGAACTTGGACATGTTTCCTAAAAATATATTCAAATTTTGAAAACCTTTTTGAGCAAAACTAAGCAGAAAGAGACAAAAAAAGCCTGTGAAAATGTCTTATGAAATTGCTGATAAGAGACAGAAAGCCATCAAAACCCTTGTATGAACTGAGTCGGTACAGTCCAAAACACAGTGAATAAATGACCATTAAGAAATCTTACAAGTCCCTTTATGCACAACCCAGCAAAGATAATTAACTGTATAATTATGTGAGGGCAAAAGAGGGAGTGTAGTAATGCTTTAATGCTTGAAGCACAACACTGAAACTTGACAAAAGACCACATTAAAATATGCCTGTATTAGCATCTCCACTTAGCCCTTTGTTTGCCCTTCAAAAAGCCAAGCTGTAAGCATATAGAGGGCCTCCCCAACCAAACATTTGCTTGTTGAATGCTTTTTACAAAAAAAACCCCAAAAACCCCCAAAAACCCACTATAAAAATCCCTAATGTTTCATTGAGTATATATACATTACAGTAAGCACTGGCTTGTAACAAAGTATCTCTTTCTCAGACAAACAAAAAAAATCCTTATTTCTTTACAGGTGTTGCATACAAAAATGCTGTGACAGAATGCTGTGTAGCACAGTATTTGCATGCACTGATTTTTTTTTTTCTTTCTCTTTTCTACCATTCCATTCAAATGCTATTCTAAAGCACATTTAGACATATATTTTCTTCTAAAAGACTTTTTACATTTCCTTCTTTATAATTCATTCTATAAACTCCAAAAAAACAGTTTACCGCTAGCCTGTACTCAACAACGGTATCATTAGATCACAGTTTATAGCTTCATTCTGAATTGCTTCATATTTTATACAACAAATATTAGGCTTTCACTTGGCTAGAAGACTTTGGAAAGGTGTCTTCGGATCTCAGTTTCACTCAAATAAGAAAACTTCACTGAAGTACTCCAAAGAGGGAGAAAAGGTAGCCTTGTTTCTACTTTGAATAACTAAAGTGAAGAACAGAGCCAAAAACCCGAAAGAGATCAACTCACATACTCCTACTGATGTATCATTTGAAAAGAAGCAACAGGTCAAAGTTTTCCATTTTTGATGTACCAGTTGCTGTCTCAATCATTCCAACAAAGTGGGAGGTTTAGCAGAATGTATTTATATTAATATTAATATAATTTGAGATTTGAATAGTATGTATGTAACATGACAAGATCAGATACAGTATTTTGTACAAAGCAAACCTCAGATTCTAGTTTAATAAATACCCAGTATTTCATTTAACTGCATACAGAAATGTCTGTGTATGTATGTGTGAGCTAAGAGAAACTGCTGAAATAAACTCAGTTTTAAAAGATTTCTTTGCGCAATTGCTGAAAGGAGAATTTGACAGTGTGGCGGATCGCTATTTTAGTACCAGGCGTTATTAGTTGATATCAGAGCCTAGTATCTTACTACTTTACAGACTTACTCCCCCCCCTTTTTTCTTTTTTAAGTATTAGCTCATAACCAAAGTGCAGAACAGCAACATAACTTGGCTCATTTACAGATTTGCATACAATTGGGGAGCAGACAAGACTGAAGTATGCCATTCTGCAAGCACCACTCACAGCGCAGGTTATTCTCACACCTCTGAAGAGACAAAACTCTGATTGTCAGCCCTTCTTCTTTTGTGGTTTGAGATAAAAGTCCCAACAGTACATTAATTTTCCTCAGGAATTTCCAAACTATTCTAGAGTAATTCCACAGGGACACACTTCTAGCTGAAAAAAAGCATCATGTTCACATTCAGTGTAATCCCCTTTCTAAGTGGATAAAGCCAAAGCAAAAGAAGGCTTTTTTTGGTCCCACATGAAATTACAATGCTAGATTTCACACTTTACCATAGCAATAAGGAAAAGCTTCAGTTTTTATTTCTGCCTATTTTTTCCCCCCTTTTTTATCCTCATCTCCCAGAAAAAACACTTGCACTAGCAAGTGTTGGCCCAATTTTATTTCCATGTACCATCACTTCTTTTTAGTCTTAGATTTGCTACACATTATTGACTGTAGGTATTATTGTCTTACAGTAATGTTTAAAGACCCCAAGCTATGCTGGACAGCCATGAACATTTAATAAGTGAAAGTCCTTAGCCTGAAAATACAACACAGTCTAATTTAAGCAGTAAGAGGGTGTAGTAGGAAGACAAAAATGGAGAGGGCTGGCTATCTTAGAAGTGTCAGGAATATATTGCATATAGTAGATATCACTTATTTTTGTATTTATTACACATATAATTCTAATTTAAGCTCTGAACGTAAAGTTTAAAGAGCCACTTTGTTGCTTTTATCTTTAAAAGTGTGTGGTTTTTATATTATACAGGGTGAGAACATGTATAAACTTGACAAATGTGAAACTAAGAAAATTTGAGCTTTAATGCTTTGTAAAACATTTCTCTAACATCCTGTTTCTAAATAAAGTGGGGCTGATTTCCCATGATGCTCTTTTTAAGTGCCTATCATTTTAATCAGAAGATCACGTTTGAAATCAGATCACTTTATTTAGATGCATAAAAGTGCCTGAAAACTTGAGTTTGAAAATACTAGTTTGAAATGTCCTGGACTATTAACTGTAAACTTAAGAATCCAGAAGACTCCTCTTTCTTTTTTGGCTGGTCCAGATGTCTTTGTAAAACGAAAGCATGTAGTAAACAGCAGTAATTTTTATACCTTCCAGTCAGAGTAATTCAAAGTGATCCTACAGACACAGAGCTTTTTAGGAGCTGTTTACCAGAAAGCCAATGCTACGAAATTAACTAGCTCATTCAGTATACTTAACTCAGGAAGGCCATGGTTTTAAGACATGGATCTAAGAATCTATCCCAACAATGAAAACTAGCTTACTCAAACTTTACAGAATCTCCTCCTACAGGAGATTGTTTTGCATATTAACATTACTGGGAAAAAAAATAAACAAACTCATGACATTTTAATATGGTCATGGAACAGTACAAGACCTAGAGAGACCTAAATGAAGTATTTGCAAGTACAGAAAGACTAAAATGCGGAAAGCGGAACCCCAGAGAGTTTTTCCACAGCTCTTACCATCGGTGAACAGCTGCCCTCAAATGGATAAAGCAGAGCACTGCAACATTTTAGAAGTCACCTTCTCAAAATAGTAATAGTAGCATAATAATCCTTTGAATATACTTAATATACTTCCTAAATAACATTTTTAGTAAGCTCTGCATAGCTGTAGCATACAGAATACACTATAATTTACATCATACACAAGCCTTATTGCTCCCTTGATATTCATGCTGGTCCCTGCCCATGTGTAGAAAGAGCGAGAACCATCTTGTTAGCAAAGCAAGGCAGTCTATACTACACTGGTAACTAATCTTATATAGCGACTGTGGTCTCAAGATTATTTGTGAGGGATTTCCAGTATCAGTATACAAATAGTTCCCAAATGACACACTGCACATTTGTCTGCTTTGTACGGTAAATGAATAAGCTGTATAGAAAAAGCACTGCTGTACAAAACTAACTGCAACTGTATTAGTGGTGCTGCACAGAAAAAACTATTGGTCTAAACAGTCTCTATTGTATCCAAATTTACCCAATGCAAAAATCTGCACATGTAAGAAAACATGACCCAGACCCAGACCCCTGAAGAGGATACGTAGGGAATCAATGGAGAGGATCATTTTGAACTCACAAGATCAGAATTTCCTAAAAAATGTACACTTCAATAGTATGCAAAAGGGGCAAAACTACTAGTAAAACATGCGAACTGATGGCTTTCTCTGTACTTCATGGAAAAAAAACAAGTGTAGACCTGTTGTACCACGAGCAACAGAACGAACGAAGCCTGGCTCCAGGTGAGATTGTCATGCCAGTTCAAATTGTGCTTGAATTACACTAGGCTTCTCCAAGGCCTTATGGTCCCAAAATGTCAGGGGATCTACATGGAAGAGTCATTCTGAACAGTCCAGCCATAGCAAAGCTTTATTTTAGGCTTATGCCTTATTATGAGTTTCGACTAATAAATGGCTTCTGTGGTGTAAAATAAGGAAAAAACATCAACTGAACCTGTTTACACGGTCAGAGCAAAACTCAATTCCACAAGGATTCAATGATGTCTAACCAGGTGATGGTCAGCCTGTAGACTTCTTCCTCAGCAGATGCATTAATAAGTCCCTCCCTTTCCTACCTATCCTCTAGTTACCTTGAAAACTTGTGTATTCTTAATCTCTCTCTTTGTCAAATTGGGTGAAAATTAGTCAAGAGATGCATAAGCTCTGGAAAGGAAGAAAAACAATGAAAGGCAGATGTCTCAACTGCACAGGCTTTGTCTTCTTTGGCAACAAAGCTTAATAACATAGTGAAGAAGAATCCAGATTTTCTTAACTTGGACTCACTCAGATGATACTTCCTGGTTATAATTCTGGCTCTGGAATCATATTGAGGCATGGCCATTAATAACTATTGTGATGAAAGAGGTTGGTATCTAATACAAAAAAGCTGCTTTAAAATTTTTGCCATGAAAGGCCAAGAAGGAGATACGCCTTTCGCAGCTGCTGGTGGAAGATGGTACAACTTGTATGACACTCCTATACTGAAAAAAACTGTAAAGGTTCAAACAAATATAGATAAGAATGATGGTAAAGCTGCTGTCTGGCAAAATACTAAACACTCCACAAGATAGCATTCCCCAGAAATTCACTAGTAGAGGCCAAGGAAGATACAAAATACCAAGTACATCAGCAAAGGGGAAGTCATCAGATAAACATATCTATCTACTAGACATTTTTCATGCCTATGTTCATGCTCATATCTGTTTAATCATCCTGGTATCTAAGTGTGAGTGCATGGAGAAATGAAATCATACTCAAATTTGACCTAGTGTTTTAATACTCGTGTATGGCATTTAACTACAGTAGCCTTGCCTGCTGGGAAACCCAAGCAGTAGGTCAGACTAACCAATAGCAAGGGTTCACTAATTTCAGTTTCTAATTGTGACGACTAATGCAAGTGAGTTTGAATGACTGTCAGTAAAAAAATAACTCTGTTCGATCCCACAGCTCATTTCAGCTCTTCTTTGGAGCTGAAATGAGACAAACAGCTCAGCTGGAGACTCTATTAGCAAAAGGAGAAGAGTAGCACCTCCCCTCCTTGCTCTGGCCATTTTATTCCAAACTCTTCCTTAAACTGGCTGTAGAACTTGTCAGGCTTGTGAGCTCTGAAATTACTCCAGTAAGTAGGTTACCTGAATATCCTCAATTTTTGTTGTTGGCGAGTTATTTTTCCACTAGATTAGCAAATGTAAACAGCTCACAAAACAGCCAGATGCACGATGAGACAAACACAAGACAAACAGCAAAAGGGTTTGGAAGCAGAGGGTAGTCAAGACATCCATCTCTGGGCGACAATGAGCTATTAGATCACCTCTCTTCGACCATGGAACCCTTGGCATGCAATACTGGTCCCGAAGAGACATCAATGATAAAAGCTTCCTAGGCATCTCAACAAATAGAGAATTTCATCTCAAAAGAAAGGGAAGGAAACATGCAGGTACATGCAGCTATAGGCGTGGGATCTGCCCTCGTTCACGACAGTACTAGTGCAAAAGAGCATTTGACAAATTCCAAGAGACCATTTGCACAAGCTAACTTTATATAAGGTCACATTAAGTGTTTATGAAAGAAACATATAGACTGTCTAGTAAACTGCATATTGGCTAGATTATACAATATCAATACTAATGACGCTATCATATCATTAAAACATATACTTAACCATGCGCATTTTAAAAAAAGTAATTCCTATCATATTTGGACATCCCTGTAAGTGTACATAATCATTTGTAACCAAAAGCCTATATTATTTGGCTTTACTCCACAAGCCTCCTGACTTTATTTATTGTACTATGGGGTCTTGTTGTCATTGTCACTTTTTTTTTTTTAAACAATCTTTAAAGCATGTGCCTTCATTTCTTCATTAAACATTTCAGAAAATATTCCAGGTATGTAACAGAAATCCAGCTGCATTATCTTGTGTTTTACAAATATTCCAGAAATGTCTGCCCAGTCCTCATTGGCTATAACACAACTTGTTGGATAAGCAAGTTTAACTCTTTGGTCTGGTCAGAGTTGCACCAGCTGTTAAAAAGAATTGCTACAGCTGCTCTGCAGGAATTTATTTGCTAACCACTTATTTATGCTATTGCTGCACCTTTAAATAAAGCTGAGACAAGAATTAAGAACTACAACAACAGGTAGAGAAGTCATGCAATATTTAACGCTGGATTAAAATACAAGTCAAATTCCCAGCTAAGCATAAGCTGGGGGAAGGGAAAGCAGGTGTTTTTATTAGTAAGGAGGCTGCTTTTATGAAAAAAGAAGATAGGAAACCAAAAACTTAGTTTTCCATACAGTAATTCAGCTTTTCTTATCACTGTATCACCCTTCCATGTCAAATGCAAAACTTTCAATGAGAAATTCTCTATTTATATACATACACGCACAAAATACACACAAGGTAATACCAAAATATTTAAAACATGATTATCACTTTCTAAATAGTGTCCAAAAAGCACTGCTAAAAATTAGTTTTGGACTTAGAATTTTCTTCCTTTCTACATATTAAAAGGGAAAAGGAACAATCCCCAAAACATTCAAAAGGTGTTAAAAATATTTCTGCCACCTAATACACCTAAAAAAAAAAATTTTTTCTTCTGTAGTGAAAAAATCTGTCCAGATACCATTTATTCAGTATTAAAAAAAATTCCTCTTGTATAAAGCCTGACAACACAGTAACACTCTTTATATTAGCTATATTATCTAACGCCAAAATAAAAGGTTGAACAATGCAAAGTATTACATTTTATATGTTTGAAACAATATAGATATCAAGGTCTATTTTGATACAAGATTGCGTTTTTCTTACTAGAACTGTAAAATACACATAAATCTAACAAATGCAACAACTGATTGTTACGCTGGCATTCATTTGATAGCACCAAATTAAGCTATATAATCCTTTTCAGCTGGTTAACAGCATACTGCAAAGGGGTGTGAGGCTATTTATAAAGCTCAAGATATGCAAAGTAAAGAATGCCTAGACTACAGAAAAAAGCAGCTAGTCTGTGGAAGGGCTGGCAGTCTTGGTTGGTATGGTTGCCACCTTGACCTTTTATTTGTCTTCTTTCCTTTTTTCCCACCCCCTTTTTTTTTTTTTCGTTTTAGAGGAAGCAGAAGCTTTGCCTGTATTTTATTTAACAAACATTGGCTTTCTCTGATTTGTTCAAATATCACTACTTATTTAAAATGTTTATAAGTATTTCATAGAAATTGTCGATTTGATTTGACAATCAAATCCAGCTTTGAGTTTACTGGCTGTCTTGATACTCTGACTTCAAACCCTGCCAGCAAGGGAATGCAGTGCAGCAGTACCAATATCTGACAGGCACAGCATAGGAAGAGTTTCAACAGTCTGTCCTCCAAAACAGATACACATGCATACACTTAAACACAGCATTTAGCGTACTTGCTGTGGGACACGTAATACTAGTGGCTTACACCAAAGCCAAAAGTTGTGCAGATGTGTGAATGCCTCAGGGTACCAATTGAAAGTGTCCTTGCTTTGGATGAAGTCCAGCTTAAAGAGGAGGAACAACATTATTACATTTGGCAAGAACGAGGGATCCATAACGAACGATTCTAAGTCTGATTTCTTCCATTTAGCTGTGTCACTTCCAGTTTCTTAATTTCATTTTTACTTATTCATTTTAATTAAGTGAATTATTTTCTGTGTGTTTTAGAAAATCTGACCAAGGGATCAGAACTGAAGAAATTATGACATTGGTAAAAAGAGCGTTCATTATTTGTTGTCTTTTAATTTTTTAGTACTCAATATATTTGGGACAATAATGATCATGGTAGCTGCCATCCTTAAGGGACACTCCACAATTTAAGTGAGAAGAGCAAATGGCCTCCTGCCCACTTCCAAACATAGATAACCAGTGGCTGGATGACATAAGAATAAGAATGTGATTTGCACTTACAGGAAACATTGCTCATACTTAAAAGCAGTAATGACTTCTGATGATGAATAATGTGGAATTTATCCCCGCTGGCAATCTGTGGTGGCGGTAGGTACATTTTCCACTTCAGCAGAGGCACCAGGGATTGAATAAATGTATTAAAATTTAATAAGCATTAACAGAGCAATATTTGATGACACAGCTGAAAAGCATAGCCACTGTCTCCCAAGATTGAATTACACTGAATATTACTAAAATTCACAATTTGCTACTTTCATATTATGCAATATACGGTCAGGTAGTAAAGTCAGCAGAAAACATCAGCTTTTAGTAAGAACAAACATAAAAAGTAGTAAGGTTCTATAAAGAAATAGTTGGTTTGGACCACCTTGACTTGGGATAGAAATCTCTGCACTTCCTTAGTAACTGTATCCTTCTCAGATCCTCTCCCTCTTCCCAATTCTTGTTGTTACAAACTAAAGAAACAAAATTTAAAATTAGCAAGAAGAGGAGAAAGGAGAACTAAGAGAAGTAAGAACAGAAGAGATGGCCAACAGGAATGTTTTCCACTTGTATTTCAGTGATTATTATAGTGATACCCATCTATGCACAAGAACTCATGACTTTCACTTTTAAAATCTCCATACCAATTAAGTATATGTAACATTACATCATAAGTTATACTATACAGAGTCAATGCACAGAGTTTTATAGAGTTTTTTTAACATAAAGCACATTTTGCAGTAATTTGGTGAAGTCCTGAACTTGTTTGTCCAGGAGAGAATGGGCAGAACTTCAGCAAAATTTGCGTGAAGTTGAAGGTTAGACAGTGTTTTCATTAACCACACTATGGATAAGAAGAAGATGCTTGCGACAAAGAGAACAGTTTATAGAAACACTAGTTCTAGGTTTTATAAGGATTTTTCTAGTAAAAATTTCACCAATAAAGAAAACTGTAAAACATGCACACGCAACCTAAACAAAAGATAACAGCAGATTAATAAATCTACACAAAATGCACGTTATATCATTACCACACAAGCATAGCTTCATGCACAGATCAACACCATATACTACCAAAGAAAAACAGTTCATGTGTCAAAAATCATCCTTTGTCAATAGACATTAGATGCTGGCTGTTCAAACATTCTGCTGAGATAGCTTGGAAATTTCAGTTTTAAGCATTCTGCCTGTTCAGAAATTATTAAACTAGCATAGCAATTGACATTGTCTAGTTTTCCTCCTTATACTCAAGAATTTGTAAAGATATGTAAATTACTTTACTGTGCACAGTTTGCTGAATAGCAACACATTCTGCAGATAATGAAAAGTCTCCTACAGAAATAAAGGACATACTGCTATTTTGCAGATTACAGTGAGTGAGAAATGCAACAGGAAAAAATGTTAGTCCTGCAGCAGCTGTTAAACGTAATTCTGGTCCTCAGATCACCTTCTGTTGCTCTGGCCCTCTAAGCTACTTTCAGATCTCATAATTTTATATGTATAAAACATCAGTGAATACAAGAAATGTACTGATCATAATGTACATTCTTAAACATACACTTCAAATTCATAGCCAAAAGAATATTTAACACCATCCATTTGGGAAGGGGGGGTGTCAAAAAAACCGAAAACTAACTCACCAGCAAAAGTTTTACTTTCTTCACACTTCGATTCACCATTTGCATCAAGTTTCATAACCAGTAATATCAACTTCAGTTAAACCCCAAAAGGTGAAGTAGCTTAAAACTGACACTCAAAGCAACAGCATCCACTGATAAAATGCTCAGTAAATACAGCTGTATCACTACAGACTGGAGATATTTGGGCTAACGATCACATCAGGCAGCAGCACCTGCCACATAGTAAAGAACAACATAAGGAACAAATGGCACATTTAAGTGGGGCAGAGCTTCCAAATGGATTTGTTAGACAAGCCATGTATCCCAACAGAGTAAGCATACTGAAAGTATTCTTAAGCACATTTTCATGATTTCTACTTCATAATGTTGTTGCCATATAATTGGTGAGGTGAACAATTTTTTAATTGTTTTAATTTTTTTTTAAAAAAAAAGCTCATTTTCATTTTGAGAACAAAGATGCAGAGCAAAAACCATGTAGGTGCCTAACTGACACTGATTTCAAAGCCTATGAAAAAGTGTGTGACTATAAGACACTGCTTCAAGTAGTTATCCTGAAGGCATCAATTTCATTTCTTCTACACAAAATAAACTGATATGGCAGTTTGAGTAACACAGGCAAGTTCCTTTCCAATATTTACCTTTAAGGAGCTATGCATAGGCCAAGCAACTAAAAGAATTCAAGTCAAAATAACCTTGTGGCAATGCATCAATTCTGAGCAAGTCTAAATCAAGAGGCTGTTTCCCCACCTTCCTCTCCTCCCCCCCCTCCACC
>NW_009195629.1:0-1432 GCF_000690835.1 Fulmarus glacialis | reverse complement strand
CTTTCCAAGTAACTGTTACATGTGATGGAACGCTGCTTTCCCGGAGGTGGCTGAACACCTGCCTGCCGATGGGAACTAGTGAATGAATTCCTTATTTTGCTTTGCTTGTGTGAGTGGCTTTTGCTTTCCCTATTAACCTGTCTTTATCTCAACCTGCAAATTTTCTCACTTTTACCCTTCCGATTCTCTCCCCCACCCCACCGGGTGGAGTGAGCGAGCGGCTGTATGGTGCTTAGTTGCTGGCTGGGGTTAAACCACGACACTCATTCAAGTTTATTATTATGATAAAGAACTTGCCACCTTTATACTACATTGTAAAAAAAAAATAATTTTCATGTATAGAAGTAATACAATATAAAACAAAGGAAAACATTGAAAGTTATTTCTATTCTGTTTTCACGAACAGATTATATGATTATAGGGATTCTAAATATCATACCCACATTAGTTTGTCTATAAAATCATACTTCATACGTACACAGAATATGTTTATCTTCGATGACAGAACTTTATAAATATTTTTTTTTGCAGCAAAGACTTCAATTTGTGATGATAAGTGTAATAATGTCATGTGACAAATACGGAATGTCCCAATAGCTTCCACTCTAGGCAACTGTATTATATCCATCCACACTAATCCATCTATATCTTGTACTGGTTATCTACTCAAGAAAGAAAATACCAGAAATTAGAAAAAAACTTACCCATCAATCTATGTTCCTCAAAAAAATTTTCTTCAGCAACCTTAGAGATAGAGAAATGGATCTTTTAGTATGTGGCATCTACTGAACTAAAAGAAAATGACAGTATCAAAAATGTGAAAGGCAAAATAGGTCTGTTCTGCAGCTGTCTGTCATTCTATACCTTTCTCATCACGTGATAGACTAATATTACTCCTACCAATGTATTTATCTATTCTTTCAACTCTTCAGTGTTTATCTGATGTCAGGATGATACAGACTCAACAGGTTATTTACACTGCAAATATAAAATATTTAAGTGTTAAATCTTCTACCCACATGTAATGAGATTAGATTGGGCAACAAACGAGTTCATGAAAATTTGGAAAATATTTTAATGAACTAATTCTAATAATGGTTCACAAATTGTTTGCCACCAATACTTCTCTGTTAATATCTGACATTTGATGTTCACAATTTGAGTTGTGCCCTTATTCATCTATTTCATATAAAGTTGGTTCAATTTATTATCAGCTGAATGTCACTTAGTTCATTTTCAATTTCTTTAGGAACTGGTGTGTGTGTGCGTGTGAACAAGTCCCGTTTATTTGCCGCAGGTATAATCTAGGGATGAAATTTTACAGGAAATGAAATTTTGATTAGATTTCTATTAATATTAGCAATATAACATAGTTAGATGCATATACGTCTAATTTTATTGCATTCTGTGCCGGAGTTTATTCGGGTCTGTA
>NW_009195628.1:0-11530 GCF_000690835.1 Fulmarus glacialis | reverse complement strand
AGAGGTCTTTTCCCACCTTAATGATTCTAATATGTAGAAATTCGTTTACTATGCTTACTGTGAAAATAGCAGGCAATATGAAACAGTCTGTTCCTGAAGAGAAGAACCTGTTTGAAAATCAGTGATACAACTGGAATATAATTCCTATTTTAATTTAGATACTGGTACACTTACAACTGTGCAACTTTGTTACTTTGGGTTGCATGAGTATAGATCTGATATGAATTTAGTTTTAGATCTGTGAAATCTGCAGCAAAATTTTTCCACCTATCCACTGGATTTCTAAACTTATTTTCACCCCTGCAATAATGTATTATATCCTCAGGTTATATAGCACAAGAGATGTCCAAGAATTGAATCATAACTCTGCATCTTCAGGGTTCCCAAATATAGGTTTCCTTTTGCTTTCTCCTCACTTTCTCCATTTAGGCCTTCTTTCCTTTTTCCTGATGGCTCAGAATTTCCATTACACATTTATTAGGAAAATAAGTATCACTAGGAGAAATTTAGAGGGGAGTGGATCTTCTTTTATTTCATCTGAATACAGTCAGTCACTCACTTAGCTCCATCCACAGTATCTGCTTAAGCTAACTATCATTTACCTAATTCAATTTGCAATGGGCTGGTGAGGTGTGAGGGTTGGGATCCAGACATGTGTTTCCCCACAGTTATCAGACCATTACAACACGCAGGCGGGTGGATTACAGAATACCCCAACTATTTTCCAAAAAATCAGGTCTTCTCTTGCATTTCCATTTTGGCTGCTGCTTCAGGCAAATGAACTATTTTTAATTTTAAACTGCTTTTACTGCAGAAACACGTCACACATGGTGACCAACACCAACAAAGTCTGCAGACCGATGCAGCTTTGCAGAAACCTTGTTGACAGAGGACACCAAGCAGGAATCCTGGCTGTCTGTGTAAAACATTGACTACACATTTCATTCTCATTCAGAGTCCCCATCCATGGCTTCATTCTCAAAATACCATTAGCATTCAGTTTTTCCAACTGATCGCTTTCTGTAAAGAAAAGCCAAATTTTACATTTTATGCCAAAAGGCTCTAATCTCCTTTGCTGAAGCTGATGGTTCACCCAGAGGTGGTACAAGTAAATCTGTGCTGTAACACTTACATCCACACCCCACACACGTGCATGCTACCAAAGTAACTCCTGCTGCACTTCTTTTTCTCCTACCCTCTCCTTCATCTCTCCCTGCCTGTAATTTTTGCTGGAGTAATTTGCTCATGAATACACAGTGGGGAAAATTGTCTCTGATCTCTCAAATCCACATATGTTCAATAAAACACACACACACACCCCAAGTCACACACATGTGAAAAAGACAGGAGAAAGTCCCACTGCAGACCCTTGCACTTCCAGGAAACACATCAAAGTTAAGAGAAGTGTCTTTTATTTGATAGGAACGTTCTTGGGAGGAAAAAAGGGAGGGGACAGGATCTGTCCTAGGAGGACTGGCTTCCAAAGGCCAGTCATTTCTGAATGAATCAGAACAAGAAAAAGGGTCAGATGAGGAGACAGACATACATGGACAAAGACCTTAAAAAATACAAAACATAAACTGCCCGTCGAAAAATCCATCAGCCTCTTCAGTCCTATACGGATCCAGACTGCCTGAAAAAAAAAGCTTGCATGCTCTCCTGGCATTTACACCAATTTACAATGGCTGATGGACATTTTGACAGACAGGAGAGGGAAAGAATATTTCAAAACATGCTGCCATTTGGGATATATTTCACATCTGATACAAAGCACCTTCTTCAAAGTATAATTTCCCAATTATGACACTATCTTTAATAATGTCTTTTGCACATTTTTCATCCTCTGTGTTTAGGTTTTTGGGGGTTGGTATTTTTTAAAAGGAAAAGTAAAGAACACTGTAACACTTCTGGGAAGATCACAGCTGAGACTTTAGGCACAGATGAATACTCAGTAGATTACAGAAGCACGTATTACCTCTACGTACCACCATTTCCTCTCTAAGAATGTAGCAAAATGTTCACTATTAGGGAAAAGGTTTTCATGGTCAGCACATCTCTATATAGGCTTGTGGGGCTACATCTTTTGTGGGTTATAAATTAGCTTTAACTTACACGCACATTTGGTTTTGCTTCCTCAGCAAGCATATCTTAAATCCACATGCAGGTCAGTGTAACTGCAAAGTCTTTGCAATATGTCTGTATGTCTCTCCCTTTATATATGTAGTCATATGTACATTCATGGACATACCATCCACGTCTTCCTTCAGAGAACATTATTCATGGCAGTACCTCGTAATGAACCGAGAATTCTGCAGGTAAGCACAGCTGTACAGAAGAGATGCATTCCCATTGGCAGTGAAAGGATGCAAAACACGTGCAGTGATTACATTTTTATAAGAATAAGGTATGTTTTCAAGTTCCAAAAGGATCAAACCTTTCCTATTGCAGATCAAATTGGAAAGAAAAATCTATTCAAAATGCATTCGAAGACGTCATTCTCTACTGGGGAGTGTAATTCCTTCAAATTCAGTGGACATACAACCTCTTGTATATGTGACAATCTGTCTGCTGTTCTAGATCGTATTTGATTCCACTTGCATGTCAAGCAATTCTACTCTATGTAAAGAATAGCACAGCTAAAATCACAAATGATGGAAAAGGGACAAAGAAATCGCTACATCCTGGAACTGGGATTTTAATTAGTTGAGTGTAAATATGTATGACATTTAGGTGGCTATGTAACACGTGTGCCCCTTTTGCATGTATGTAGTTTTGTGGTTTAGTATTATAGGACTCATTCACAGTAAATGAAAAAGTTGCATGTGCCCCATAGTAATGCATAAAAATTGTCTAAAATTGGAATCAGTGATAAGAAGTGATTACCATTCATCATCATGTGTGCTTTTTCTTGTTTAGTTTTCCACAATCGTCATAGCTTATGTGAACAGATTATTTCAATATCCCACACAGACAGTGTAATGGAAGGCTCACTCCTACCATTTTTGCTTTGGAGAAATTAATTTTCATTGACTTTATTTTATTTACAACAGCATAAATTAAATAACCTTTAAAAGTTGGTAATAGAGAAAAATGGAAGATTTTCCTCCAATGTTCAGATTCATTTAGATTTCACCCAAGCTTTTCAAAGTGTTTTCTGGACTTACTTGAAAAATGGCAAGAAAAGCAAGAGGGCATTTATAGCAAGATAATTAATACATATTAACCATCTGTCTATGAAATCCCAAGGGAGAGGTAGTGTGAGACAGCAAGATGAGGTGAACAGTAAGCCCCTTCATTAATGGTTGACTTATGTACTCCTTCAGGCCACAGTGTGAATGCAACGGCTCTGCAACCTAATTTCTGCTACCACGTGCATGACAATTACAGAAAAATACACAGACCTACTTTCTGACAGTGCGCCTTACTGACGGCTGGATGGCTGAAACTTAGAGTACCATCATGCTAGGCTTTGGATAAACTGCTAGTAAAAGTGTTGTCCTCCTGCCAAAAAAAAAGGTGTTAGAAGTTTGATTAATTGTATTTTAATACAATGATGCAATGATCAGGAAAATGTAATCTGCTAATGGCTTCAGATGGGCTGTTAGCACAATGTCTCAGTGCAGTCTGGCTATCAGATTTACTCTTAGATCCCTGTGATGGTTTACATAAACATTTCAGACGCTTATCTTAGCTCTTTTCATCTACAAATCAAGATAGGAACTTCAGTAAAATCATCTGGCAATTGCTGGCAGCTGTTTAGTCTGTGATGGCATTATTTGAACTGAGTTATTGTCCGTCTCAAGCTTCACCTTAGTCCTCAAGTAAACTGCTCTAACATCACAGAAAAATGAAATCAGTCATCTTCTTTGGCCAAGAGGCCACATATTCAACGGAGGTTTGAACTCCTCTCCTCTCAAGGGCTGGTTGTCACACAGCTTAGGAAAACAGCAGGTCTATCTCCCCATGGCTGGGGAGCCTGGTGGGAATGATATCCTCATGCACAATTTGTTAAGTAGGCTGTTTTCCATTTCAGTGGATTTTTTTCCATTTCAGTACATTTTGGTTTGGAAAAAAATTATAATCTGACAAGACCAAAATCAGTAATGATTACTGGAAGACAAAGCAGCTTTCCACGCTCCCTGACAGGTGTAGATCTGGTGAGCCACAAATTTAGGTTCCATCTAATCTGTAAGGGGAAGACATGACAGAAGCATGGGGGTGCATCTTGCTAATCCAGCAAAAGTGGATAACAACGGCAGTGAAGAAATCGTGGCATGGATTTCAGGTCAGGCTAATAAAGCTAGCGCACACCTAATTGTCCAGGGTGTCCCAACTAAGCTGTAGTTGTGCTGACATGCCTCCTCTGCTGTGGCTCAGTCTACTGGTGAAAGCCAGCCTAAGTCTGCCTCTCCCTCCTCTATGTAGACCATTGACTATGGGGAAGAAGCACGTTTAGTGGATAATTTCCTGCTATATAGGGTGGAATTTATCTACAGGGTGGAGATACCTACATGTTATTCGTCTAAATCTAAACTAGCCACTCAAGACTCATCTAATCATCGATAGAAAGAAACAGGCAACCCTGGAGGGGTTCCACAATAGGTGTCAGAAACAGGTGACATGACTTACCCTTCAATTTATTGACTATAAGGGTAACATAGATGATTGGCACGAGCAGCTTTAGATATTTAAAGTTGTGACATAAATTTCATTTCTGGTGTGCCTCAAACCTCACTTCCCTATCCTCCAGTTCCAATTGCAGTTGGTTACTGGCTGGAATCCTAATTTATATATCATTTTGAAGTCTATGGTACATTTCCTTGTCTTCGGTTTGGCAAGAATAATATGAAGATTTCTTGAGTTACAAAACAGCACTAGTCAATAGTTCAGTGATAGGGCAATTACACAAATAAACAGTCCGGACTTCAGTCTCTAACGCAATCTTCTGTTTAGAGATACGCTAACGCCTCTGAATCAGTTTGACCTGTTCTTCTGTTAATAAAATCAGTAATATACCCACTAACTGATTTAGTTGGTATGCAGGATCTTAATTACGCAATGAGACATGGCAAGACTGTGTTACAGTGAGATAATGCACGCCTCTGACGTGGTGTGAAACACCAAGTGGAACTAAGTAACTTCAAAAGCCTGAAAAGTATGTTGAGTTGCAATATTACATTGTGTGATCTTGGGCAGTGCATTGAAACAAGAATAATTTGAAAAACCTTTAAAGGGAATCTTTAAAATTGCAAAATCTATGTAAAGAGGCTACTGAGTTATTTTGTAGCTAACTCACAAGCTATAATAACAGCTATGTTCTGCTCAAAATGTTTTAGTCATTTTTGTGTATCTGTCAATGGTAATTTCAATGAATGAATGAATGGGGAATGAAGCATCACAAACTTCACTGATACTGGCTTGGAATATCAACCTGTCCTTCCTTCCAGGTGAAAGATGTTTTTCTGTAGCTTCATTGTCCTTAGCAAAATGCATAGCATATCATTCATACATTAAATGAAAAACAAACAAATCCCCAAATCTCAAAAATTCATACAAACTCTCCCCCCTCCTCTCCCACAGGAAAGAAGAGACGTAAGGAAAAAGCACATGCAAAAAAACCTGTTCTAGGCAGGGAACAAGGTACTGATGGGAACAGAACTGGATCAAGTTGAATGAGACTGAATCAAATCAAAAGAAAACAATCTCTGCATCTGAGTGAGAACAAAAGCTTTGGAACTGCTTTTTATACTCCTGAAGCAATATGCTGATTTTATACATGAGCGTCAAAGTACTTTTCCAAAAATAAATGAGCGGATTTTTGCAAAATCCCTTCGAATTATTATTTCTTCCATTTTACTCATAATGGGCAGAGCCTGCAGAAACTCAGCATCACAAAGAAAGCCTGACATAGTGCCAGAGACTCTGGCTCCTAGACCTGGGAGGATAGGCTACAAGACCATTTAAACTCCCACTGCGCTCTTAGCAGAAAGCTTATTTCACTTTTTGCAATTTTTTTTCTAATTTAATAGCTAGAGGTCATATTAAACAGATTCCTAATAGCTTCTGTTCTATCAATTTATTACAAACTTCCCTATTCAAGTAGTTGCACGAGTTAATACTAGTTTTCCTACAAAATTTCCCACCTCTAGGGACTAAGCATTATAGCCTTAGTGGAAATGTGAGGATGCTGAGCACCTCTGACAAGGAATCCTGGAAAGTAAAAATCAGGGGGAACAGAAATCTATTTTGACTTTTGTTGTCACATTACCATTTCTATTTATCCTGCCATGACATGCAGAATGCAGGAGTAGACCCCAAAAGAAACCGCTGATGTTCAGCATCGTGCTCACCGAGGAAGGGGCAGCAAAGGGATGCCTTCCCGCTGAAGAAGAGGCTGACCCTTTGACCTTAGCTGTTCCCACTCACATACAGATATAGAAATGTAAGCTACTCAGCATGATGCCAGTTAATTTAAATTACCTAACATCCCAAAGGGCAGCTCCCTGCTGAGGAGCCTTTTCTTTTCTTTTTCTTTTGACCTTCTAATACAGAGTAACTTTTCACAAGGATAAGTCAGATGGTCAGCTTGGGAAGTATTCAGTTTCTGTGGCCTTTGGAGGTTTGCGCAAAAGGTCACCTCAGACTACATTCTGCTGAATAAGAGGTTGGAAAATTGCTAAATTATACCGAATGGCCAGATCCTCAGTCCATGTAAAATGGTGTAGCTGCACCAATGTAGCCATTCCACTTCCCCAACTGGGTTAAGCAATAAAAACTAGATGACAGATTTCCTTTTTCATGACTGCAATTTATTTACTTTTCATCTAAGCAACTAAGGTCCTGTCAACCCACAAAAGTCGTACCATTTTAGCCAAATCTCCAGGGTTTCCCACTTCCCTGTGTTGGATCATGCTATGCTGCCTGGTGTGACAGCACCAGATCCAGCGCTTTGGGTCACGGGGTGGAGCAGGACCTTTGGGGCCCTGGTAGGTGCATCCCACTGGGCTGCCCTGCAGCACCACAGAGTCTTCATTGCTCTCTGACCCCCATGGCAAGCTGCTGCCTGGCAGACTAAAGGGCCTCAAAAACCAGGAATACACTGCAAATGTAGAAATTATGGTCATCATTACAAGAAATATTAGATGGGAGACGCTACAGAGGTTGCATATTCAGGGAGATCAGTTTGATCTGATAGATCTGTTTGAATGGTGTATAAATAATGAAAGCAATATAAACTAAGGGGCTTATGAAAAGTTCTATTTGCCCATGGGATCTTTGCCTAGGTATGATTGTGTCCACAATGTGAGAAATAATAATGCTTTCCTTGTGAAGGTAAAAGTAAATTGATCAATTAGCAAATCAAATATCTCATGTGCACTGGAGACCTTAGTTTAGCTTTTTAGATCCTTTCAGCTCTGGGCTTTCTACCTCTTTTCTTTATTTTTGTATTTACTGACACTTCTGTTTATGCCCTGCTCCCCCTGAACTTGCATTCAAGTCACTGAGCAAATTCAGGTTTGCCTGAAGAGCTGATCTCCATTTCTTGATTCTCAGCAACCTGTGGGTCTTCCTGCTTGACATTAATTTGCTGAAATGTGGTGGTTTCTTCTTTGTTAGTCATTTGTCTGGCTCCAAATTCTGAGCTGGTGTTTTTGGAGGGCTTTGCAAAGTGGGTAATCCCCTCCAAGCACCTCCTTCGCCGCTGCTGGGTGTCTCGGTCAGCCCTGGCGCAGCCTGAGCCCCGGGGAAGCTGCCTGACGCTTCCTGCAAGTTGGTTTTCTCCCACTCAGTTCTCTAAGGGAGCCGGTGTTCATTTCAGCTGACGTACAGAAAAGGACTTAACTTGTTTTTCTAAGGTTTCTCCAGTTGAAAACATTATTTTCTTTAAGAAAAGGTCTCTCTCTTTTTCATCTAAATTACGCAACCATCCTGTATTGTCTTAGCGGGGCCTCCAGGAGGTGTTAGTTAGCATCTGGAGCTCCTACACAAACAAATCCCGAGGGGCTTCAGTCAGACAGCAACGCTATCTTTTTTGTTAAAAATCCATGCGGTGATTTCCGCTTACTGGGCTGGTGGGAACTGACAGTAAGAGTTACGTATGTACAGCATATAAAACATGTATATCATTTTCTGCTAGAAAGGGACCTTTCTTCCAGTAGCATATTATGCCTGTGAACAAATCTGTTAAAATCATATTCTGATTAGTCAGATGAACATATTTTTTGCTGGCAATTATAGCCTAAAATATAGCTGTCTACTTTTGGACTTAGTAAAGAAGATATGCACTCTTTAGCAAGGTGAAAAAGGGGGAGTTGGTAAGACCATGAGCTCTGGGCCATTATACCCAGTTTAAAACTCTGTACAAGGATCTGACTGAAAATTCTCCTTGTCTCACTTGTAGAGAATTTATATAGGCCTCAGAAGCAAACAAAACATGTGTTTTTTCCTCATGATCTCCTATCAACTGATATTTATCAGTCCGGTGGTGTCTGTCCTTGCCCCTCCCCCTCACTGTATCCCATATGGATGCTTTCAAAGGCTTCTTGCTTTGAAAGGACCAGGCACAGCTGACAAGGAAAGGTTGGCCCTGGGGCATTCACAGGAGAAACTGAGGAGCCGTGCCTCATAACGATATGGATTCCATATGAATTATCAGGACACTCTGAATATATGTGCTGCTAAAGGTCTTCCCTCTGAGGAGGGACCTCTGGTCTCCTGACCGTGGGAGGTCTGTGCTGGCTCTGCCCATGGCTGTCCCCATTGAGACTGGACTGGCTGCATCTCCACCACATCGCTTGACCCAGACCGCTTTTGGTTGCCATTTGGCACCCATCTGTTTCCTCAGTTCAAAGTGCTTGAAGTAAGGTGAAGACTGCATTACAGCCCCCAGGGCAATAATCTATATAACCACAGCCAGTCTTGTCTCAGAAGTAATGAGCTGGTTTAATCCTAAATATAGCTCAAGAGGAGCATGAATCAATAGACGTAGAGCATGGATGGTCAGGGGACTGGCACCCATGGGGAAAAAACACAAGGAAGGAAATTATTTGCCACTGGTATTCATACCTGTGCATTTCCTCTGCTCAAAGGACTTTCTTTTGATCAGTGAGGCTCCCCCAAATCTGAGCCCCAGGTGGCCCAGCAGCTTGTAGTAAGAGTTATTTATTGAGGTTCAGCTGGGGATGGGCAGAAGTAAAAGCATAAGTTACTCCAGCATGAACTAAAGAAGTAGGTAGCTGTGGTCAGGGATTATAGCAACACACACATGCTATGGGTCTGCACAGAGCGGGCCTCTAACACCCACTCACCAGTGGGTTACACCACCTTGCTACACCAATTTACTTCCTATATCAGAGCCCTAGGTTGGCTCTGAAGTAAAGTTAAAGTTGAGTTCAAAGCAACCCAGCTGCTTCCAGGAGCTGCTGTGCATGGGGCAGGACTGGCAGAGGAAATAGTGATTTCTCTTTGAAGTCCTGCTGCTAGATGGATGCTGATTGTCTCATGTTACTGTAAGCATCAAGTAACTTAAAAGCGAGCTCTCAATTTACCGAACAGAGGACAACAAGCAATGGAAAAATATTTGTCAAGGATGCTGATGACTTCTATGTAAGGCCCACATGTCTAGAAAGCCAAAGAACTGCAAGTAAAATTGATTTATAGAAATAATTTTCCAAGAAAACAGTTAGATACAGTGACACTGAGTACCAATCAAATTATTGGCAAGACAAACAACACAATACCTAGGCGAATTAATTTCTCACTAAGTGGAATATAAACTATTTGGGGTTTGGGTTTCATAGATGACACAATTTTTAAACTGATATGTATATATATACATATTTATATGTTTATACTTTTATATTTTTATATATTTATATATTTATACTTCTATGTATTATATAGACAATATGTTATACATATTATATATTATTATTTTACTAGGATATAACTGAAAATGTAATAAATGAATAGAAAGAAAAGACTTAACAAGCACAAGGCTTGGGCTTTCAACCAGATTTCCTCCTATTTTCCTCTTGATCATTGGAGTGCAGCAATACTATATCCAAGACATACTGTAGAGTGAATAGTTTGGGACCTAAGTTCTGCAGTTCAGCTATGGCCCTAGCAATTTGGGAAAACCTCATTGCTACATGAGATATTTTGTGATACGTTTGGCATCTGGGAAAGTACAGAGCAAATAAGAGTGATCGTGCAAGGAAGTCTGAGGTTGATCACATGACTGATAAGATTCTTATCTGCCTTTGCTTCTGAGACTGGATGGTACCACTTGCTCATAAACTAGCTTCTCTTTATCAACATGCGTCACCCTAATATCGTTCAAAAACTTCACTGAAGGTCCAGTTCTTTTATCTCTGTCTCCAAGGCTTCTGAGACTGGCCAGAAGTACACACCATACTGTGGGAAGATATACAATATAGAATCATAGAATCATTTAGGTTGGAAAAGACCTTTAAGATCACCGAGTCCAACCATAAACCTAACACTGCCAAGTCCACCACTAAGCCATGTCCCTAAGTGCCACATCTACATGTTTTTTAAATACCTCCAGGGATGGTGACTCAACCACTTCCCTGGGCAGCCTGTTCCTATGCTTGATGTATGTAAAGGTATATAATTTATTACATATTATGAGTGTGCTTGCAACTACAATTATACCATACAAGCAACTTTGCTCATAATATGCATCAGCCTTTGTAAGGGAGAATTAAGTAGCTTGAAATTATGTTTAACTTGGTATCATGGTGTATGACATTAATTGCAAGGGTCTTTGCTCTCAGAAATGTCATTTGCTGGCAAAGCGTGTCTATGCATCCTGATTTTATATTGGTCATGCAAACTAACTTCCCCCAAAAATGTTTGACAAGAAACAGCTTTTTTTCCTGTCAGTCTTGCTAAAGCGGAGGACCGTTAGCATATACACTGAGTTTATATAAGCAATGACAAAAGTTCGATTGCTCTGGAAAGATCTAACTCTAATGTCATTACTTTAAGCCAAAGTGCGTTTCTCTGTATGCCATTCTTTCACACTGCAAACCTAACTATTTTTTGTACTCCACCTTTTATACCTTACTAAGCAAATCCCCACTGTGGAAAGGTCCCAAAGAAATCAATAGATACCTGGAAATCAATAGTGTTCTTGAAGAGAAAGAGATTACTCCAAAATTTTATATAAATAGAAAATCATACTGAATATCTGAACTATGCTTAGAGGGTTATATATCTATAGCATTCTACAGATATATTTGGCAGTGCTATAATGTAGTTGCACAATATTATGAAATGAGGGCGGTATAAGGATCAATATAAAATAGAATTGAACTGAATCAGAAAACAAAGTTTTCCATGATGGACAAGCTGTAAGTAATTTGGACTTGCATCAGTAAAAAATAATTCTGAATTAGAAACTCAGTCTTAACTAAAAAGGTCAGCAAAAATGAAACCTTGTTGTAGCAATACATTTTTTCATTCTATATCATTGATGCTGGGCCATCTTGTCTAGACCATGCTT
>NW_009195627.1:0-11116 GCF_000690835.1 Fulmarus glacialis | reverse complement strand
ACCCCCACCCCTGCCCCTGCCCCTTCTATTCCCCTCCCTTCCCTTCCTCTTTCAATGATTCTCAAAATAATTATTTATTCTTAAAATGTGGCAGCAAGTTGGCATCATGCTGTAGACTTTCTTATATGGTCAAAATAAATTAATCTACAGCAGAACTGGACCTGGAATATAGATTGTTGTGTATTGGCAGTTTCTGTGTATAAATCCACATATACAAATAAAATATTCTTCAGATAGTTTACTTTCATTAAGATGATGATCCTTTTCTATATTTTTTGTGAATAAACACATCTTTTGAAAGGTCATCTATCCCCTAGAGTGATTAGAGAAATTTCCAAATTACCTATGTAGCAAGGATTTCCCACGTGTTTTGCTTTTTTCTGCAAAGGCAGTGAAGAGCTAATGTTTTCCATCCCTAGGGGTTTTAAAATCTGTGGTTAACAACTTCTTTTGTATTTTGCTCCTATGGCATCACAACATATCCAATTTTCACTACCGTTTTTCTCCCTCCGGATAGTTATTGCTATGCTTGAGTGAATAACATACACTCCAATCACTTCACATCACCATTTTACTAAACGGATTTAGTCTGGATGATGTGTGTTTCTCTTCAGGAAGTCCTCCTACTTCATCTTTTGATGCAACAGAACACTGAAACCATGTATCTGGTGTATTAGGAAATCTATAAATGTTTTAGAAGTGTGTGTATATAGAGATGCTTCAGATCACAAAAGAACAGAAATATGTAGTCAGGTGTGACAGATGCCTCTTCTTCTGTTATCACAGTGTGCCAGGAAGTTATTTCTGAATCACAAACCCTCACTTTTGATCAATTTTTTACCAGTCAGATTTAGTCTGTATCGTATATTAACCAAACTTTACCTCAGTATAGTTACAATGCTCCAAAATGATATGGCTTCTCTAGCAAGATCATTCCACAATTTTCCACTCTTGATACTGTTTTTCTGAAAATCATCTATATTTTCTGTCTTTAATTTACTGAAACTGAGATAACTGAACATTACCGTTGACTGCACCAATATTTAAAATCACTTTATTCATAAACGCTTTATTCTAAGGTTTTATGGCTACACAAATATTTTAAGCACCCTGAACAATATGGCTGCTCATAGGATCCCAAACAACTGTGGGAAGTGATAATCAGAATGCACAGTGAGTACAGATGAAGGGTAATATTCTTTATTCCCAGTATTGTTTTATTCTTAATGGGAAAAAATCAAACTGTTCATCTTTATTTCAGTAGTCAACTTACCTCATGACAGAGGTCATACATTCTCCATGTCACACAGTATTCTTCTGTTAGTGAATTTTAGGGACCAAAAACTACAAATATCACCTTGTAATAATTCTGCAGCTTTAATTCCTGCATTGTTATAAAAGGATATTCAGTTTGTTACAGAGCATTCCAGGCATGTTTATTTTTTCCCTAGCAATGTGATTGAAGAGGAACATCACAATATATGTATCTACTGGGATTAACATTAGTGAAACAGATTTCCTGCCATTAAAATTATTCCCCAGCTAGTGAGGAATAAGGAAATTTAGGTGAGAATCTCTGGAGGAAAGCATTGAGAAATAAATTGGAAAACAAATTCATTGTTTGCAGCAAAATTGCATCTGCACTTTAGCTGCTGGCATTTTACTTGCTCCTCAACTTTGAAGTGATATACTTTGCAATGGCATTTTTTTCTCTCTGATTCCTTTTGGGAAGATAATTTTCAGGTTGATAAGGAAAATGGACTTTGGGAATGTAAATATTAGACTAATAATAGTATTTTTTTTAAAAGAAAAAAGGATAGAAAATCAAGAGAGAAAAGCACAGAGTATGAAACTTATTCCATTAAACTCCTGTCATTGTTTCTGGTTTTAATTTTTAAGAAACTAAACAGATAAGGAAATAGCAAACAAAAATTATGGGTGCCACAGCATAGAAACAGATGTTTAACATCTAAATTCTTCTTGATGACCTCATATTCCTGAGTCTGCAGGAAAACTAAGTTTCTTAAGAGTTTTCAAACTATACCTCCAGGATGACTTTTTATTTACTTTTATTTTGAATCATTAAAATAATAATGAAAAAACTTGTATTCTACTTAAAAAAAAAACAACAAAAAGCCCCAACCAAAACTAAACAGCTCAGTCTTGACCACCCAGGAATGCTAGTGTTTATCTAATTCTGATTTTACTCAGACTATGAGTTTCAGGTGACATTTGCATTTTATTTTCACCCTATTGCACAGGCATACCAAAATCTAATCAGTTGAGCAAAAAAAAAGAATACAGACCCGTACATATTGGAACCAGTCAGAATTACCAAAAATTAATCCAGTGCTCAGATGGTAAATTTAAATCCACCAGTGAGAAGCTTTTGTACCTGCTCAGACTTTTATATCACAAAGTGCCAGGAACATTTTTGTAAAGGATCTTCTTCATTTTCTTTTTGCTTCCAGTCATTTTCCAGCGGTCTTATCTTTCAAGGTTATAGTTGTGCTCAAAGTTTCATATCAATTCAAAGCAGAAACAAGAACTACTACTTTTACCAGACAGGGTGATTCCAAAGGCCAGTATGTGGTTTAGATTAGAGAACTCACGAGCTCTTCCAAGTGCCTGGGACTATGTCCACTCTCTAATTACATCCCAGTTTTATCCTGAAGTGAGATGCAAGCATGTACAGACTCCCTTCTTTTCCCAGTATCTTGTGTAGAAAATAAATGTGAGTACCAACCCCAGGCAGAAGCTCTACCTTGTTCCAAAGAGGGTGAACTTCAGATGGTAGGTATAAACACTGTATTTTTGACCATTGATACACTCTGAAAATAAATCATCTTACTGATTCTAACACCTTTTCCGCAGCAGATTCAGAAGATACCATTACATCTCACCCACTAAATTGCTTGCCCTATTATTTCTTAGCCTTGATTAGCAATTTGCAGTGTTCAGTGCTTACTAATTCAGCAGTATTTTCCAATTTGTCTGTTTTGCCGACAATCTTTGGATTATTTTCTAGTATAAAATACCTTCACATGTGTCATGCTATTGTACTCTGGTCTACTGTGATATGCACAAGGTGACAGAGAAAGTGAATACATCTCACTTACTTCCTGAGTATTTACTATATAATTCCCGCCCCTCCCCCCTCCCCCAATATTCTAGATTTCTATGCAAAATAAGATTCTGGAAACTTAAAGTAAAAATTAAATATCTGAAAGACAAAAGGGGAAATTGGTGCATTTCACAAGTAGCTACCTGTCCTGCTGTAAAATATCGGTATCGTATATATTTTAATATGGTCAACATGAAAATAAAACCACCTTTACTTCAGTGAATATAAAGCAAAACCTTGTCACTTGGCTGAAAATCTTGCATGTTTTGTAAATAACTGGTATCAGAATCGTTGACTCTAGAGTCAAGACTTGCCATTACATGAGTACAGGTGTCTGTGTATGGAAAATGTAGACTGGCTATGTATGTTGGTTTTTTATGTACGTGTGCTGTCAGGAAATATGTTTATTTCCTTCAAAAATTTTCACAAGGATTTCAAAGATTTGCACAATATGAGAGAGAATATGAGACAAAAAGTGAATTACTGGAAGTTGTGAGGCACCCAGAGCAAAGAACAATCTCATACTTACCCTGTGTCCTCTACATTTTCCCTGGGCACTCACAGTAGGCCACTGGCAGAGGCAGGGTACTGGGCTGGACAAATCTAGAGAGATTTTTATTTATTTTATGAGATAATAATTAAACCATTTCTAGAAAATAGCCCAGCAGCACATTTTATTTTTGCCCAAGGAAAGTATAGTAGTAAAAGTTTTCCAGATGAGTTTCCCTGAAACTTTTATGCTGTGCCACTCCTTTTGTGAAGTCTGAAGAGAAAGCTGTCTAGGAAGAACAAAATGTTCTGGAAATTTGGGGAAGGGGGGAAGAGAAAATAAAATGAACACATTTAATGCCTGTAAAGTTAAAAAAAATATTTTTTATAAGTCATATAGGGGAAGAATCATATTGCTTAGCTTTGTTCAATGGAAGAAACAAGGGAACCATTACTTTTTCAGAAAGAGAAAAAAGGCCCTTGCATATATTCAATGGCAAGTTCTACATACAAGGCTGAAAAGAAAGTGTGATTTCAGTTAAAGCAGAACTCCTGATGTGCTTCAGCAATCTATACAAACCTATCCATCATGCAGATTTTTTGTCAGGCTTTTGCTTGTCTGTTTTTGATCCAGTTTTGACTGGTTTATATACCTCTGCTTAAGGCTATCCTCTCTATCACATTTCATGAACCAATGTGATGCTTTTATTCAGTGATAAGAAAAAATACACACTCTCTCTCTTATGTTATTAGCATATTCCAGAAATATAATAGAGATAACTATTTAGAACAGCGTGAACCTCTTTCACAAAATGTAAATTATAAATCTCCATCCAATGGACTAATCACAATGCATTAAGCATCTTTTCTGATAAGCAGGAAAATTACAGAGTGAGATTCAGATAGATACGATTAACAGAATGTAGAAAACTGGGGGGAAGAAAAGTATTTCTAAAGAGGCTTTAATCACAGGGTTTTAAAAGAAATCCTTTTTACAGAGGATTAATTGCACTGCAAAGTACACTTTCCTGATCATCAAAATAATTGTGTTTGTTACATGTGTGGTCTGTTATTATCCTAAATAACAGGGTGTGGAAGCTATCAGAAAAGAGATGATATATCTTATGATGCTTCTGGATATAAACAGTTTATAAACCACATTTTGGGGGTGAAATCTTAATAAATAAAAGTATTTTGTGAAATTGTTATTGATTGTAGCTATTAAATTTGCCTTAGAGCTTGATTCTCTGAAAGTTTGTTCATGTAGTTGGAAGATTTTGTTCAGTCTCATTCTTTTTAAAGAAGTATTGTCCTTTGTGTTTGCACTGTTTAAATGCTTTCCCAATTAATTTAATGCAGCTTACCACTTAATTATTGAGAGCACTGTTCAGTTATTTCACTATTAATACAAATTACACTGATACAAATTATAGCATGAAATATTTACGACTCAGAGACAGAAGGAACACTTTTCATATATCAATTTTAGAAAGCAGGGGAAGAGTGACCCAGCAGCACCTGCGTTGATGTATCCAACCCCTCAGAAGCTCATAAAATCAATGTTTATGGCTCTTTCTGCAAGTAGGAATAATTTTCTTCTCTAAGCTGTTAGAGGATCTCATGGTATAGTTCTCATTGAGATTTCCCCCATTGAAATTTGTCTGCGTGTAAATAAGTATGACCCCTGAGAACAGTGTAGTATTACTTTCTTGAAGATTCCGATTTCCAATAATATTTGATGCTCAGAGGCACCTGGAAAAGCAGTAACTCAGACTCAAAAGCAAGCTTGCTTGAAAGAAAAGGTGTACATTTTTTGTTTGTTTAAGTCATATAAAAACTTTGAATAATGGATTAATATGAAAATTTACCAAGCAACCAATATATTAAAAATTTTATTCTCAGTGACCTCTAGAAATTAGGGAAGAATTATGGGAACATGGTCTGATTATGCTGTTACGTGTACATTATAGAAGTTTTTACACACTTCATATCAAGTAATCAATGAATAAAATGCATAAGCAAGTTCTGGAATTCAGGAACTACTCTCCAAGTTCAGTCTCTAACATACTTTGCTCTTTGCTGCATAATGTACATGTCTGTATCAGTATTTTAGTTTAGATCTGGAGTGAACTTTTGAAGTGAATTGCATGATTTTCTCTGCTTACTGGAAATTACCTCAGAAGAATCTCAGCCTATACACTAAATTCTTTTCCCATTGAATTAAAACCAGACATGCTCCTATAGCTTTCAGGACCAGAGTGGAATTAATCAGAAATAACCCTCCCTTCCCCACCACCATACCCCCACATGTGTAATGTGGAAATTGGGTCCTCAGCCTAAAAGCATTTGCATCTACAGACTCTTTCTGGGCTACATCAATTGCTAATGCAGCCAGTGGCACAGGTATTGCATGAAAAATGGAATACTGCTTATTGTTTACTTTTTAGACTGTTCTCTGTGAAAGCGAAAGATAGATGTGGATTTGAACATGCTTTGACAGAGGAGGGCCTAAATATAGGCCTACTGCTTCTCAAGTACTCCTTTACCCCTAGACCAATCTTACCACGAATATGGTACCTTTTGAGGGGACCTAAAGAGAGACAGAAAGCAGAGGGGGAACTGCATACACAGTGAGCACCCTAAACACCCTGGAAGTGCTGTTCTATCAGACTGTAAGCTAAGTCAAGATATTTTCTGTATAAAGCTCAGAATGAATTAGAGTAGACAGAGAGTTGAAAGCCAGTCTTTTCTACTCTGCTGTCATCAGCCTATTGTGCCTTTGAAAAGAACATCCTTTAGCCCAGGCTTCTTCCTAGTCCAGCATCTTTTCCACGGCTGTCTAAATTGTGATAAGTTTGACACAGTCCTTTCCAGATTCCTAAGAAGAGTTTTTCTTACTTTCAGGACCCTTAGATCTATGTATGCACCCTGAGATTCTCAGGAGTCCCTCAGTCCCCATGGTGGTGTGGTCTCTGAGGTTACCACCACCCACTCATACCTGCGTATGTTCTGCCTGTGTGGCCCAGGAAGACCTGCAGAGCAAGTGCCAGGAAAAGGCAAACAAATTGTCTTCCCCTCTGCACCACTATATCCTAGTAAAGAAAAATGGCATACATTAACATATGCAAAACCAAGTCTATCTGTTGCCACATATTCCTCGTCTCCACTAGCACTTTCAAGAACAGGGCCTCTCAAAATGAAACCACAGTTATGACATTTTGACTTTGGCTTTTGTGCAAGGACTGGTCTCCTGTAAGAGACATGTTTTCTTCTTTCCTGTTTTTAATCTTCTCTGATCTTACAGAAATGACACTCATTAATAACCTTGAATTCAAATAAAGGTGTACCTGAACTCATTACACCTCTGCATCTGATCAATGTTTGGGTTGCAATTTGGACTATTGTCCCCTTATTGTCAGGTGACAACTATACTGTGTTTTAGACACCTACGTTCTTCTCTGAATGCCATCCTTCAAGTAATCAGGTAGCATATGTTAATAGTTTCCCCAAAATGCAAAACTTAAGCAGTCCAATGCACTTGCAAATTGTTTCAATTTTGAATTAACAGTAGTCACTAGAGGTCAAAATAAATAAAAGGAACAACTGTTCAGACAACACCCTGTTTTTTTAAGTTATGAATGCTGCACACTATTTAATCTGTTGCATGTCTATATTTATGCTGCTTAATATTGCATTCTTTGCTGTTTCAGGTTACAATCCAAAGTTCATTAAGTTCAGTGGGTTTTGAGTCAGGCTCATTTATGTTGGCATAGTTGTAGGAATCCCAAGAGTTACAAATAATAATTTTGCTGTTCATCTACTGAAACCTCAAACTTGTAAGATGCTGAGAACTAGAATCATTAATGGGAATAATATCTAGTCATCAGCTTCATATTAAGTATTTCAGCTGTATCACTGATCTAACTTGTGCTCTGTATCAGTCAAATTCCAGTTTCTGCTCTGAATCAGATGGTTAGGAAATTCAAAGATGTGTTTTCCTCTTCCTCAGTTTCTGTCTTCTTTGCAACATAACTATTTTCTTGCCTTTAAATATATTGTATCAATGGTCTGAATTTGCCGTGTAGAAATATCATGGCTTTGCAGGACTACGTTTATAGAGCAAGGTTTCAAGAAAAGCTGTAGGGGAAACATGTAAGTTAGATCCTGTGGAAAAATGTATGTAACAAATATCTCATTTGGCTATAAGTCTCAGTGTAATTTCTGTCTCATTTCTGTGGTAAACAGTAGAACTATTAATTGTACAAAACCCCTATCTTTCATGAATATTTAATCTGGAGTTCAGTAGTCCATAGGGAGTTACACCTGCTTTTTCATACAGTGAACTTAATGACATAAATCTTGTTTATACAGAAAAATAACTCAAAATATGTGGGATAACCCCCAACTAAACTTTTAACATTGTGCTTCTATCCACCTTTCCCTCCTTCTGCAATTAAATGTATTTGGTTTTGTTTTAATTCTACTTTTGTGAAATAGGCTGCTAGGCCCTAGAGACTCACCTTTTCTAATTTCAGAGTTTATTCCTCCCTTTAGGGTTAGTGTTTATATTATGGAAGGGTGCCAGAAAGTAATTTTGATGACCTTATATATCAGAAAAATCAGGATTTTGTTTTCATTTAATATTCTGTGAGTTTATTTTAAAATGAAGCTTAAAGATACTTCATGGTCTGAACTGTATCAGAAGCTTCAGTAACTTCAGTACTAAAGTTGTAGCTTCACAGTGTCATATATTTCTCTACCTTTCGAACAGCATATACTGCATATACAATAAGAGAGATGTAGTACCACTGATCTATGTTTAATGTATTGTTATAATATAATCCCTTGCAATCAATTGCCTGAAGAGATTGTAATTAGAAATAAGCTGGAAGAGAGACATAGTGATCCGTCTGCTGAATATCTTTAGACCTGCCAAGGTTGTGGGTTGATATACTGATAAAAACATATTTAGGGTGGGTTTTTTCCAATTTTTAAATGGTTTTTGCTAGTTTCCAATTGGAATTGAGTTCAGAAAGAAGTAGAGCTGTTCTACTAGGGTTGCTCGTATTATTTATTATGGAGAGCATTAAGTGAGATTTCCAGACATATATTGGGTTACAAAGCTCAAGCATTATAGTTTTTGACTAGTCAGAAGAATTCTTAAGATGTGTTAAGGAATCAAGGTTGAACATTACAAGCTTAAACTGCTGCTGATTTCCTTTTCTGGAGTAAGAAGATGACAATAATACCTTGTGTCTTCAAAATCCAAGCTTTTGAATGATGAGTAGAATATTGAAAGCAAGAATGTGTTACACTTTCTCAAGGAAGGGGCATTTCATTATAATACATGACTTTGTAGTGGTCTGATTTCTGACCCTGTGATTTCAAACCGTAGGTAAAATTATTACTGTGTTTTAAGCAGTCCTTTGAGAACCACCCTTGATATTTTGAGCAGTTCACTAAGAATTTTCTGGGAACACATTTCTGAAAGTGGGTAATGACATTAAACAAAGTAAGTTAAAATATTAAAAAACTACATGCCAGGGGGATGTGGAAGGACTTGCTAAACCACGAGCCATAAACCATTGGGCACCTGTAAAAACCATATTCATTACCAGCATCAGTGATTTCACACTACTTAGTCTTTTCTTGTGCTTGTGAACATCTACTTGCATTACTGTTTGGATAATCAAATTCATTTTACATAATGCTAGAAGACTGTCATGAAACTGTGGCTAATCTATACCAGATCAACCCTTTCTTGCAGTGCTGAGATTCAGGATTTCATCATGTTCTGTATTAATATAATTACAGAAACTGTGCTTGCAAAATATTTAATGTCTCCATGAATCTATTCAACAGATCTCTGATTTTTTGTATTCAGAGGATTTATGTGGACATTTATTTATGATAAAATTTTATTAGAATGACAACACTGTGCTCTATTACCTGCTTTTTCTGTGATGAGGCAAGATTGAAACCTTCTCTGCTGCAGTTTTGTTATTTTTTTGAAAGTAGGCAGTTGATCAAGCACCATATGTGCCTGGAATAAGAAACACACCTTCTGAAGATAGCCTCTATAATTATATTGTTACGTATATGTGAACGCCTAGAAAAGAACCACATTTGAAAAAAGCTCATTAGATGGGCAAGTAAAGAAAAACACAGTTAAGTCTAATTCATATGCTTACCTACAGAACTCAAATTCTCATGGAACCCTTTTAACCAATTAATGAGAAAGGTGATTTACTTTTATTGGTATGGGAAATAGTCTGAAGACCTGAAAAACATTATGAATGGGTACCACAAAGAAAAAAACAAAAAACCCAACACCCAACCCCCCCCCAAAAAAAACCCACCCAAAGTCATGACAGCTCTTCTCTATTCTTAATTTTACAGTTTCTCACATTGTAGTTGTCAGAGAATATTGATCTTTTAAATGTGAATCAGAACATTTGATCAAAGCAGAATATGATGTAATAGCTGTCATGGAAGTTAAGCTGAGTCTTAAAAAACCATCTATTTTTCTAAAGTAGGAGCTATAGACTCCTTAGCAATTCTAAAAATCAGACATACCTGTTTCAGATTTTAGTCTATAGACACATTTTGTTTCATGCCCATATAATAAAGTGAATGATCTTCCTATCACTATCATTTTCATAAATGATTTTTCATGCTTAGTGAAAAGCATTAGCTTGCCTGGTCAACCCCTTTTATGTTCTCATTTACTTGATATTATCATTAACTTTTATCCTGGAATTGTCAGATAAGTTACTGTTTCTCTGTAAAACTGTCCTTATCATTGTCTTTATAAAGGCAAACACATTCTTGGAATAATATTGCTACTTTATTACCATACTTTAAATGAGACAATTGTGAAAGTTTTCTATTATCATGACATAAACAGTGGTTTCAACAGCATATCCATCCTAGTTTGTGTTTCTCCATATTCCCATCATTGCTGAAAATAAGCTTTCAAAACTTAATACAACACACAGCTATACAAATAACAAAGCAGCATTTCTGAATACTATATCCAAAGTCTAAAAAAGCAATTGTAAAGATCTTGGCACTCTGTGACATTTAATATGAAAATACAAAAATTAATAAGGCATATACTTATTGTAGGAATAAGACTGCTTTGCAGTTGAGGAGTAACAGATTCTTAGTCCACAAAACCTAACTAAAGCATTTTCTTGCATCTTCACAAGAAAACCTGACAGCATTTCCAGCATCAAATGTAAGATAGGAATCTCTAGGATTCCAACTTTCAGTTTTTTCTCTATAAACTTTGGTAGTAGAAACTGAGCATAAAAAAAGTCAGATTAACTACAAGTAGATTTCAGAGCTTCAAGAAAATATCTTAAATGTAAGTAGATATGCAATAAATATAAAGTGGACAAGACTGCTGCAATCCTCAATTTAAGTTTCTTTATACTCAAAATGTTGCAATGAATCTTCCTAAATTAAATAAGACAGTATAAATTATATACGAGGTTTGTG
>NW_009195626.1:0-2429 GCF_000690835.1 Fulmarus glacialis | reverse complement strand
TATATTTTTATATATATAATTCAAGTATACATATTTCTTTTTTCTGAATCTTCAGTGTTAGCTGCTGTCTTACATTTTAGTCTAAACGATTTTGACTAATGATTACAAATCAGTTTGGTCTGTCCTAACTCAAACATTATAGCCAGATGAATTATTTTCATTTGGTTAGTATCCGTCTGTAAACTCCAGAGTGCATTAGGGCAAAGCACTCTGAGTATTCCAGCAGTGAATGCATTTTTATGGACGTAATCATTAAGAAATCACTTATGTACAATTATGTACTTGACTTAGTATGAGCTATTTTCACATATTTGATAATGTGATCGATTCCACTTTAGGATTTAATCTATTAGTAGTTGAACTCTTACATCTCCGAAGAATTATCTATCAGGTTTAACAATATGTCTAAGGGAAGAAACAGATCAAAACACACTGTCCACATGACTTCCAGTGACGTTGTGCTGGAAACCCAGTTATATTTGCAGTAATTATATATAAAATCTATGGCATTTGGAGAACTGCATCCTTGTTTGAACATCTGAGGAATGACCGTTATTCAGTTTTCTCAAGGGGAGGCTACTGAAAGAGGAGGGATCACAGCAAGTGTTAATTTCTTTCCCAAGCACCTAATGCACACATTGGAAGGAAGCAGGAATTGTAGGGGGTTGGCAAGATAAGCATTTTGCTATCAGGCTTTCTGACTGTTGCTGTGTCCTCAGCATCATAAAAGAACATCTGACTCTTGGAGAAGGCAGAGACTAGTTAGATGTGTGTAGTAACGTAGTAATTGAGTAACTAGTTTCCCTCCTGAGTAAAATGGAGAACGTTCTCTCTCTGCAGTAAGACACTTGTGTTTGTCCCATGTTTACTTTGTTTTAAATCACAGAAAAAAAAAAAAATCCGAGGTGGTTATTTTTTATTGAAGTACAATTCTCATTACTTCCATGAGATACCTGCCCAGGAGAGTCTGAGAATTAGGGGTGTTAGGACTTTAAAAGATCACCAAGAAAAAATGGATTTTTGGTGCATGTTGTGGAGGTGTGTGCACCGTGCCAGGACAATCCAGCATGGCTGGGGACCATCTGTAGTGGCTTCCTGTCTCCATGGCAACCGGAGCCTACTGGAGCAATCATCTCTGTTCCTGTCTCCGCATCCCAAATCCAGAGAAGGGAGCAGAAGGCCTAAGCCCGCGCCTGGCAGGAAATGGCACTGCTCTCGCCAAGTGTTTGTTGGCTGGCCACTGCGTTGGGCCAGGGCTCTGTCGAGATTCCAGTGTGTCCTTAAAGGGCAGGAACATCCCTGCTTGTTCACTTGTGCCACCTCAAGCTTTTTAAGGACTGCTATCTGCCTCTTCTGAAACAAGTCCTATTAAGCCTCTCTGGATGGCAAAATGGTACGGAAGGACTGGGAAGTTGAGACGTTTGCTGTCATCAGTATTGAGTCCAACATTGTTAGTAGATGACAATGCTTTGCTACTACTGCTGATTCATTCGCCCGGTTTTCACAGCTGAGACTTCCTTGCTTTGAGATTGGCCCTGCACTTCTCTTTTTCTGTGTTAATAATGTTCATTTTTGTACACTGCAAAGTATGAACATCATTAATTACAGAAGTTTAAAATTGTTTAATAACAAAAAATAAATGGTACTCTAATTTTGGAAATACCTCAAGTTGCAAGTTTTTATGAGCCACTGGGATGGAAGGCAATCTATAAAAGCTCACATCTAAAATTTCTAGTAATTCATTATAAGGCTGATTTGGAAAATATCATGTGGGAAAACATTTCACTTTATCAGCAAATTATGAGATTTCTTGGTAGAATTTAAAGATTGCTACCTGTTACAGTATGAGCTGTATTTTGACTTAATGTTTGATATTGCTAAGAAAAAACGGTGCAAATTCCATAAGCTGCTCATCTAAATTTCATCATGAAAGTTCTGTTTGTTCTTCTTTGACAGCTGAACACCATCTCACTGAAGAGGAAAGTTAAAATCCCAACGGTGGGAAGAGTTCTTTCCATTAAATATTTTCTCATCCTTCCAACCATCTGTTAGGTGGCTTGCTTGTCCCGTCTGGACCTTCATTCATTTCAGTCTTCAATTGTTTAAAAAGTAACTGAAGATTCCACAAAAATAAATTAAGAAATAATTATTTTAACCTTCTCTTAATTTGTAACAGCTGCTTTTTTCCCCCCCCCAAACAAAATATTGGATTATTGTGCTAAATCTGACAAGGTAAAGGACTTAAGAAGCAAGCTATAAAAATGAGAGAAACTAAGTAGTCAAGTTCTTCTCATCCAAAGGGAGATGCAAAGAGGAAAAAAGGAAATAAGATGGATTATGAAGTGCCACCAGCAGGCAGAGACGTGCCGGCAGACAGACATGCACTGGCAGGGGAGGTGGCACCGGCAGGCAGAGACACCAGGAGGGGA
>NW_009195625.1:0-12596 GCF_000690835.1 Fulmarus glacialis | reverse complement strand
ACCCCCACGCCCAATTTCCCCCATGTCCCCATGTTTCTTAATTTATGGAAACATCCTGTAAACAGAGACAGCAAAATTAAATATTTGCCCAGCTCTTCCCTGGTTCCACCATAACTTCTGTGTTTGCAGATTTTACATTTGATCACAGAGGGAGAGAAGTAACAGAGAAAACAGTTTTAATTCTTCCACCTCCCCTTCTCCTCCAAAAAACAAGTACTCATGTCCCCAAACGATGGAATGCCACCTCATTTGTGCATTGCTGCCTCCTGTTCACTGGCCACCTTCCACCAGCCCCTGTTTGTATAAGAAGTTTGTCCACAGACGTCTATTCACCCATATCAAGCCTTAAAGAAAGCATTTTCTTATTTCATCCTCAAGGATGACAGCCTGCAGTGGAGGTGATACACACCCTTGCTTTCGAAGAAGTTTTTGATTTATACAGCACTCAAGTAAAATGGGCTACTTAGATTTGTGATGTCCTAGAGCGCTATGTATGTCTAAGAAGCCATTCTTTCTTCATTTTAGTGTGGCTTATCTCTACTTTTTCCTCATCTGGTCTGCTAAATTGCTGTTTTCCCGCTTTAAAAGATTTTAAAAGAGTCATCCAACTGTTCTGGTTTCCCATGGATTAGTTGCACTCCCCCCCCCCAACCATCTGTCTGGCATTCATATTTTTACATGCTTTTCTTTTTACTATCATGCTGCTTCATATTTTTTGATCTCTGTTCCTTCCACTTCTGCCTCTGTGTGTGGCTCAGACGGTCCTGTGTTATTTTATCAGCCTCCTACTCCAAGAGCAACGTGGGACAGTTTTGCTGTTGTATTTCCTACTCGTGCTCGCTCACAAGAGGCTGAGGCCCTTCTCTTGATAAAAAGATGTTTCTGGGAACAGGAACAGAACTTTTGAGCAACAGTATTAAAGCCAAACAAGCTTCTACTGGCAGCACCTTACCAGTTCACCTGGGAAAGCTGCTGACTCCTACAAGCCATATGGTTTTGGTGGTTGCAATGTTCGAGATCCAGCACATAATGAGGTTTTCATAGAAAATTAAGTTTCGGTACTCTCTCCTTCTGGACAAAGGTGAAAGAGAAGCTTCCCCTGGGCAAAGAATATATACCTCCTGGCTGAGACACATCATTTAAATAGTTGCTGGTTGGTAGCATGCGTGGCTTTGCATGGTGACGTCCCAGTAGCTTCACCCACGCCAACTAAAAGAAGGTGTGGGGTGATATCTGGGGAAAAATAGGAGTTCTATTGACTTGAGCTGGGGACTAGATATTTATGAGGCATTTCACAAGCCATTCATACAGTGACAGTGAAAGCTGTATTTGTAGGGGAGATGAAGTGCCTGCAGACTCCAACAGGACACAGTCTTCTCTACCATGTGCTGTCCTTTGGTAAAGGAAAGGAGCAGTAAATAAAATTCTGCCTGTAACAAGGAGGAAGGGGGACAGGGGATAGGGGATGTCAATCTTCTGTTGAAAGAAGCATCAGTGAAAATCTGCGGTGCAGAGAGGTGGAGGCTGCAGGAGGTGAAGATGTAAAAGGCTATCTAAAATAGAGGAGGCAAATAAGACTGCAGGTATGGGAGTCAGTTAAGTTGAAGACAGAGGTGTGCATTGCAACAGAAGAGAATTAATTTGTAGTGAGGTAGTCAGCCTGGCCATAGTAATTTGGAAAGATGCTCAAAGGCATGGCGGCTGAGGAATACGCCAGGACATTCTTTGCAGTAGGAAAGGAGAACAAATAACTGTGAAGAGAAAAGGAGGACTTGACAGTGACGGTGAAAAAGAAATCCTGTATCAAACTGGTGCTCCGCCTTTCTAACATGGAAGAGAACCGGACCAGGAGACTGGATCTTCTAGCTGTCTTACATTTTCTCACCCTCATCCCTTCATCTGATCTAGAGTCAGCATGAAAATGGAAGTCACTAAGTCTAAATTGGAGAACAGGGGAAAAAAAAAGTTCAGCAGATGACCAGAAAAACACAGATTCTCAATTAGGATCTAAGCTTCAGTAGCTCTGCCTCTACTTTGTAGTGTTGCTCTTAACTCACGCTGTTAACAAGGTCACATGCAAAACATTTTTCTGTCTGTATGACAAGACAGCTAAGTATAGAGTGCTTTCCCCTTCTAGTCATTTGATCCTATTCAAAACATATAATCTCCCAGGTCTCCAGTCTGTGCAAAGCCAGACATCAGCACATTTTTGGCTACAGGGCACCTACAAAAAGATTAGTGACAGTCTTGTGAGGCTTGTGTTGCAGATTCTGTCAAGGGGCCAACATTTAAATAAGGTACCTTGCATTTTCATTATGAGAATTCCAGCCCATTATTAGCAAAGTTAGTTTAACTTGTAGTCTGTTTTGCCAGCTACTAAGTACATACTTAATGATGTGCTGGCAATGGGGGAAGGGAAGATCTATTGTATTGCTATTTCACTGGGAAATTAAATGAGCTTGCAGAGTCTGCCTAGTCATAGGTTATAACTTTATTCAAAATTCCATCTTTTTAATGTAATTATGATTTAATAGCTACACACCTTCAGTAGATGATCACATTTTACAGATCCCATCTTACAACTCAGAAAACCAGAACACTGGATTCTGTAGGTAACTTAAGCACTTATTTGACATTAATCAAGTAACTTCTTAGACACTTAAAGTCAGACTTGTATCTTAACGAACCAGAACTTCAGACCTAATTATTAGTGAAAATCTGAGCATCCAGGTCCTACCAAGGACCTGTGAAATCTTGTCAAAGATCATACATTTCTCATGAGTATGCCAAGTGGGTAAGCCATTGCAGACTACCCAGTGAACACACCCCATTCTAGTTAAGACAGGAAAACCCCTTCCTCCTCTTATTTTCTCCCCAGGCAAAATAGGGTCTTTAAGCACACTTCTGTCTTAAGCCACTTAGTATTATTTGCTGCACTTCACCTTGCATGCAGTGTGTTATCTGCACTAGCCAGTTAAGTCCTACTACCCCTTTCACTTCTACTGTGGGTAAGTTAACCAGCATTGAGGAAGAAACAGAAGATACCATACCGAGACCTTCTGATTACTCACGAAGCTGAGCTACTGCAGTCCTGTAACAGCTTCTCCACCCTCATGCCTGCAGCCTGTCTTCAACATGAGCCCCCACACTGCCATAACTTGAGTTACTACCCTTTCTATTTTCTGTCACTGGCTGAGATGCATGAAGCCAGGAAAAGCTGATAATTCACAACTCACGAGATGCTCCTTAAAAAAAAAGAAGTCTCCGAGAGTCAATGTACAACTGCATCACTGCATCAAGCCCAGCTTATCTGTGTCACCATGCCCCTGATCCACAGCTGCAATTATGGTTTCCAGTAAGAGAGCAGGACTGCTTGACAGAAAAAAGGTGGGGAAAAAGCTGTGCCAGTGCTGATACACAGCTGTGATCGTTGCCTTATTCATGACTGACAAGGAGAGAACTCAGGGTGAAACTTAAGTGAGACATGCTAGTGCACTGAACAGTACTAAAGAAATTCCTCTTCTCTCCTTCCAACTCCGATCCTTTGCTAGTCTCCTGTAAGTGCCTGCTGTTCCTCGCTGCTCTGCTTTCTTCAGAGGTTTCAGCTTGCTGACTCTAAGCAGGATGTTCAAACTGACCTTGCTTGGAAGTGTATGCTGACACTGTCTCACCTAAAAGCCTTGCTCCTCTGCCATTTTAGGGCTGTAGTTCTCAGCTGTGCAGTAAATTCTTCTCTGCTTAGTCTCTTTTCCAGTGGTCACGGAAAGCAACACACCTCTTTTACACACACTGAACTGGAGTTCAAGAAAGGCCCTGAGCTATTGCCAGTACTAATTTATTCAGTTAGCTTTAGTTCCCAAATGAAAGCATGAAATGTATGTTCACTAGTGCTTCCAGGAAGAAGAGAAAGCAAGTGTAATAGCTGTGCAGCATGTACAAAGTTCAGAATCTCTCACACGCGGTTTTCTGTTTCTCGCTGTTAATGTGCCTGAACATCATCTGAATCGTTAAAGTAATGTGCAAGGAAGGGGTACAGAATTCTTCCCTCCCCACCCCCTTCTTTTAATGACACAAACCTGCATGCACAACCCATGCTGGGTCAAATCTCTCTTTTCGGCATTTCACAGCAGCCCAGTCTCTCTCACCCCTTTAGTCTCCCAGTTCCATTTGGAATTGGAAATGCAATTGCCGAATTACTGTGAAAGCAGCTGTTCCTGCAGTATATCCACTCAGGCTGGAAGCAGGAAATAAGAAATCTTCCATGAAAGCCTATAATTACGAGATTTCCAGCTTAAGTTCTGCACACATGAACTGTTTGGAAGATGTTTGGATAAGCAAAGTTTGGAATGCACAGCTATTTGGATAAGCACCTGAACCGGGTCTCCTGATGATCAAGATACATGCATAGATAACCCCCCAAGGACTAACTGCTGCTAACCTTAACTAACGGAAAGCTTGGTCAGAGAAGCTCTTCTTACTAGACAAGGAAGAACTTAGCCAACAGCTATTAAAAACAGACTGGTGGACTGTGTACTTAAGGTGTTTTCTGCACCTGCCAAAGTTTTGATGGCTTAAGAAATGTTCTGTGCCTCCATTTTCCAATTGTTCTGTATGATTTTTAATTGAATATTCACCTGGCACATCTGTGCAACACACTAGTGTTTGACTGTTTTGGAACATAGCTCCACCAAGCTTAAAACTAATTCCTTCTACTTAGATGAACCTACTTTACAATTTAATTTCCAAGAACAGTGTTAAAACACTGCTGTGTAGTACTTAGTTTAGAGTTATTCAGGCTGATCTGTAATTCCAGCAGCTGAAAACAAAACATTCAATCTCAAGGCGGTGCTTAAGCAACGGGGAATGGAGCAATGCCTGACACAGCAGAGCGTTCTGAAAACCCTCCAGGATACTGCTTCACATCTAACTGCACCTGCACAGAGCATCTGTTGAGTAGGCCTTAGAGTTAATACTTTGCCCTTATCTTAGGTCAGGGATAGCAGGAGATAACAATATTTGAAGGGCATTACTTTCACGCAAGCCGGAGCGGGCTACAGAGGAAAGGATTTCATACTCTCCCAAGGGAAGCGGAGCTTCACACGCTTCCCTTTCAGAAGGGATCAGAGCTGGAGAAGTTTACAGCAATTTCTCCAAATGGTCTCCTGTGTATAAAGAGACACTTAAGAGCACACCTTCCACAGGGTTTCACCTAGAAGTACCACTGAACATCCTGGTTTAGAACAAAGCCCATTCATGTCCTTGGAATTCACTGGAAGCCACTCCCTGGCTTCAGTGCAATTTGAACCAGGTCGTCAGCTCCCAAGACTGGGGAGTCCTCCCACAGGGCAGCACTCACGAGGATTGCCAGCAACCTCTGCTAACTGATGTAAAAAATCTCATTTTCTGAGAGAACTTTGGAGGATACCTGAATTTCAGGATATTCTGTTCAAACAGCAATGGAAGGGTTTTGCCCTTTTATTGCTACTGTAATAAGGGGCAGATCTCACAGCAATACTCTCGATGATGAGCCTGCTAAACCCTTGTTGTGTTTGACCTTCTTCTTTGTACGCACCTTAGACCACACTATGTTCAGCTTGCAGCATCAGGAACTTTCACAGGACGATGCCTCTTCCTACCAGGTGACAGGTTAAGACAAGGAACCATTATGATCTTACGGTGATTTGAGGAGGGGAGAGGGAAAACCATAATTGGCTGTCCACAGAAGAGCCGAAAGAATGCTTTATCCAGGAGGTTAATAAGAAGGAGTTATTCCTTCTCTCGTACAGAGTTTGTTTGTTTGTAGCCATAACAGTGACAGAAGAAATTTTACGTCACAAGCTGAGGAAAAAATGAAGAGTTGAGACATTTTTGTCTTGCGTTTGCAAGTCTACACCAAGAACCAGTCAAGTACTTAAAAGTTACTGTAATTTATCCCATAATTAAGCAGGCTAAAATGCTCTTTCTGAACAAGGTTAGGATGACTTACAAAAAGTTTTTAACAAATGTCAAAGCATGTTTCAAGCTGGAAGTCTCAAGAGGGTTTCTTTTAAGTATTTGCACTTTTTAGTCCAGACCAAGGGAAGACAGGAAGACTAGCATGTTTTACAGCGTCATGGCCAGAACCGGGTGCATAATCGCTGTGAAGAAACAGCCTGAGGTCAATTGAGTTTTTTCAGTCAACCTAAAGAAGCTGAGACGGGGGAGTTCCTGCAGTATGACTCCTATTCACAGAAGTTTGCCCATTCGTAAAGATGTCCTTTGGAAATGTGACAGCACTTAAGCAGCATGTGAGCAATCATAAGTAACGTGGTTTAGCATATTCTGAATGCAGAGCTCTGGGGAGGGGGTCAGAATAGATCATGGTGGAGAAAATGGTGACACGGGCACCCTTTTCCTTGTGTTGCCTGGAAAGCCAAACTCACACTTTATAAACAGGACTACAGAAAGCTGTCTGGGATGCATGTCTCCAAGCAAACAGTTTTAAGAAGTATGATAGACCACAAGCTGTAAGTTTGTTATGAAGGAGCGCTGAAATAGCAAACACGTTGCATACAATGCTCTACTCCTACTTTAGAAGCATTGGAAGTTAGATGCAGTATCAAGCCTCCCACAGTGCATTTTAAACGTTTCTCTCACAAAGAGAGAAAGCTTTTAAGCAATACAGAAAATTATCACCACTAGGCAGGCATGGCTAATATCACTACCGCTTTCTATTGGTAGCCGTTTATCAGTTTAATTCTTCACACAGTATAAAGCACTTAAAAGTAAATTTACCGAAGATAAAAGAAAAGTATCAGCTTTAACCTTAATGAAACAAACAAGCATACAAAAAAACCCCATCAAAAAGTCTGTTTGTATTATAGTGCAGCAGCTTCTCCTTTAGAAACACTATTTTTATATGTAAAGCCACATCTTTGGCTCCTGATAGAAGAGCTTCACTGCTTTGGCTCCTAATATTTAGAAGAGCTTCACTGAAGGTAACAGATCTCACCATCATTTTACAACTCACCGGAATTTGCTCTATTTGTGTTTGCAGTTTTTAGCAGACTGCTGATTTGTCTCTGAGTCGACATATCAATAAAACCTCTGTCACTTTTCTAGCACACCAGCAGCATTACCTTCTGCATGCTGGCCAACACCCAACCCGGGCAATTACATTTTATCTGCTAACTTTATCCTGAAGCCTTAAGTCCATACTGTAATCTTTTTCTTTCTGTTGTGGCTGTACATAGTTAAACAGCTGCTGGAAGAGCTTCTCCAAGTATTTCTGCAAACAAATTTTGTTTTCCAACAGTCACAATTAGGCAAACAAAACATGTGCCAGCAAAGCTGAACTGAAAGACCATTCTGAAATTGTTGAGATTTTCAGATAATTTATTCTCTAATGTTTATCCCTGGTCTACCTCTTATTTCCAAATATCCCAAAACCCTAACAAATCCACAACAGAAAATTTACATAAGAATGAAGTAGGAGAGAGTGGTTAAACACTTAAAGGTAGAGTTGACTGAAAATTTTCACCCCCAAAATAAACAGAGAGTTTGGCTGACAAACACATCAGCTCATCTTGACATGTTCAAAACCAAAGACTTTTAATATCGGTTCAACTTCTCATTCTACACTACATTTTAAAAATACTTCTGAAGAGTTAGGTGCTAAAAAAGGACCAGAATTCGAACAGTAACCACGATTCAATGTGTCAAAATGATTTTTTGGATCTTTGAAGCTAATTCTCTAACTAAAGTATTTCAGAAAAAGTAAAGTATTTCAGAAAAAAGTGACTCCAAATCACATGTATTACTAACCTGTGTTCAGACAGTAAACTGGAGAGTTATGTTTGAACAGCACTACCTACAGATGTGGTCTGAATTCTAAGTCTTTTATCACCTGGTCTACATATACACACTATAGAAGTAGTACTGCATATACTCTAATTTCACTGTTCTTAATGAGACCATCACACACAGTTCCACTGATTTAACCAGCTCTTCAAAAGAATATAGAAGAGCATATTTCCTATTCTCAGGGGCTGGAATTTCAACACAACAGTCAGAGAGCAATCAAGGTTGCCACAAGTAGCCTTGATTCTATCAAATTCTCATTCTTTGTCCCTAGTAAGTGTAATGGATTTAACAAGTCTCAACATAAACCTTAAAAGAAAAGAAAACCTAAATTCAGAAAGATATGGCAAGCTGCCCTTCTGCCTGCTGTGCATCTCTCAGTAGGACACAAACGAAGCTGCTTTCAACCTAAGGAATAACACAAGAGACTGGTCAGATGCTAAGACAATGCCATTTGATAGCTCCTGTGTTGTATTTATTGCTGGGATCTACATTTGTGGCACCTACATGCTCAACAACAACTACACAAAATGAGGAGCTTTCTAACCTGTTAGCCAAACCCCCATTTGGTTCTCAGTAATTCACAGATTGAGATTTTAAGCATTTTATGATGCAGTGGGACTACAAAAGCACGCATGAGTTTCAAGACATCACAACTAAATACGATTCAGCAAGTAGACACTGGAACAGGTTGCCCAGAGAAGTTGTGGGTGCCCCATCATTGGAAGTGTTCAAGGTCAGGCTGGATGGGGCTTTGAGCAACCTGATCTAGTGAAAGATGTCCCTGCCTATGGCAGGGGGGTAGGACTAGATGATCTTTAAAGGTCCCTTCTGACCCAAATCATTCTGTGAATCTATAAGTAATGATGGGAAGGGGAAGCATGAAGTTTATTTCAAAATGCGCAGCGAAGCTACTGCACAGCATGATAAAAGTAGTTCATCGCAAAAGAAAAATTAAGTAGAAGGCATGTTGCCTTGGATATCATGGAGGAACTGAGTCTTTGGGAGGTCTTGTGAGTAACTTCAGGGAAGACCTTCAAGCAACCACTGAAGAAGCACACAGATGATTTAACTCTGACCTCTCTAACAGGTATATCACAAGATTGCTCAGCACGCAGCTGTAAGGTTTGAAAGAGAAAGGTGAATAAATTACTGCGTTGGAAAGGAGACAGTTGATTGAAGAGGAGAAGTAAACGGACACACCAATAATTGGGGGAAATTTTCCCAGCAGCGAACTGTAATAGGAGTGATGTGTGGTACTGCTTGTTTTTTCTCCTCATGGCAAAGGGAGTTAACATCAGTTAACAATAAGCGTGATGCATGCATGAATCAGAATCTACATTTCTGAGAAAACATCTACAGAAAAAGATAGGTGGAAAAAAACATTCAGAGTTATTTCAGAAAACCCCCAGTGATCAGTGTTTCAAAGGACCTCGATAATTCTAAGTACCGCTGCACCTTCTCTGAAAGTCTTGCGTGTCTGCACATGTGCAAGACTCAAACAGTACAGAAAGTCTCACTGGAGTTACCTGGGATGATCACTGTAAATTTAAGAGGTTACTAGCGCTCATATGGAAGACTCTTGGGGGCAGACTTATACCTGTTCCCCAGTCAGGTTTGTTTAATCTGCAAAGCTGCTGCTGAACTCTAGGAGAGGGTGATAAGAAAGTTAGGGTCATAATTCTCTCCTAGAGATCAACACAGTTTCAGTTAAGAATTATTTGAATAATTCAATTGTAATAATATCAACACATGCTGTTATTTTATTCAAGTGAAAAGCGTTGGCTTGCAAATAATTTATTTGAAACACTGTAAGGAATGACACTGAATTATACCCATTTCCCACTCAACTTTTCAAATTAATTATGTTCCATTATTGCACATTTTTACTATCACATGGCCCGTTTGAGTATGTGAAATGGCAGAGAGTCTTCACCAAACCACAGTTCTGTGCTGATTTGGTCAGGGATTGAAACAGGGGAAAAAAGAGTTACTAAGCAACAGCAGGCCAGGAGCAGGAGAAAGGTCTGCAGTCTTAATTGATACTAACTTTAAGAAGCAGTGCAGCAATAAGAGAGGGCTCAAGATGTGAATTTTACTGCTTTGGAAGGAAAACAAAATCACTAGAAACCCCAGGCAGGCAATCTCTATAAGATCTGGGTTCTTCATTCATCCCAACTATATGCTGCGTGATGTATCGCAAACATTTTTTGCGGGGAGATTGAGTAGCTTTTTCTCAGTACTGCACAAGAAAGACCCAGATATAGCTCTTTTATTTGAGAGCCCGGGACACATAGATAGCTTTGTTCTGTAGCAGCTCTCTACTCCTACCTCAGGAAAGAGAAATGTGGTATGAATTACGGCTATATAGGTCGCCGAAACATTGCCATCTGCAGAACTGGCATCATGTCCAGATATAGCTCTTCTTCCCCCTCACTATCTATGGTTAAGAGGGTTGTTCCTTTCCAGCAAGCCAGCCCAAAGCCGAGTCCAATCACTCAGGCTAGGACAAGGAAATTTGCTTAGCTAAATCTCTGTTAACATGATCAAGCAAGGCAGAAATCCTGACGGTTTCCTTCCAGAATCCGTATCTATTTCCTCCTCTTCTACTGTAAGCAAAGTAGTTTCATGAGGATGTGATAACAGACCATGAATTATCACATCAACACTTACAAATTTAAATGAAAAAGCCTTTGATGTGGAAAGTGCTGTGAACTCTACTACTGAACAATCAACCTTTATTTGCCTAGCTAGCAGTACCTTGAGCAGAAGTTACTTGCTTTAGCTTCACCTGAAGAAAACTCGATTTCCTACTGAAGTACTGCCTTTTTACAAGATGTAAGTTATATATGTACACTTTTTTAAAGGAGCCAAACACATATAAAACACCATACAAACACAAAGCTGAGTACCTCATACTACTGATCATTCCAAACGATTATCTTTTCTTCCCATTTCTGCATTCTTTGATTTTGCACCCTATTTAAGTATACTAGATTTCAGCATTTACTGGTTTTCCCACATACGCCAAGGTACTTAAAGTGACTAAAATGAAACCACAAGAGGGAAAACTACTAGGATGACTGTTGCTGAGGAGGAAAAACCAGCAACCCAGGTCTGGTTCACTCAAACTGTCTGATGATTCGTATTTAAAGTGTTGAGAATTAGAGTCATCTTCTGCTCTGATTTGTACTGGTGCAAGTCAAGTGAGTTTATGAAATAGGATCTGGCACCATGAAGAGGACTGCCCCTTCACAGGATACGAGTAATAGCCACTTCAGTAAATGCAAGTTACTCATATCCTGCTGGTGGACTAATCTGTCTCTGTACATTCATGCACATTTTTAGTTGCCTCCAGGAATCTGAAGGCGAATCTCCTTTGTTACCTAATGAATTTCACCAGATATAACACAAGCATACTGAAAAACCACTATTACTCATACATGAGGTGTAACCAATACAGCATTTCTTAAGTTCGGTTTGATTAGGGTCCATCTCTGAACACTCACCGTTTACCACACAAACCTCAATCTCCCTGGTTGGCTATGGTACATTCGCAGCTGATTTGCTCCAAGTCTGTAAGAACAATTTGACCTCCCCTTTCTTTATCTACAACACTCTTACTTATTATTCTTTTAAACTGAAGAGATTCCCAAAGAGTGGGATGGAAGGTTGTACTTGGAGCCTGGGAACTTATCTTCCCTTTTTCACAACAGAAGTGAACCACGCATTTCTTAGTTTAACTGCAAACATCTGAAATCATGGACATACAATGACCAACCAGCAAACCTTAATGGGCATCCGAAAGTGATACACAGATACTTACTTACTATTCGAGTTTATATATACAGTTACACGCACACACAGGATACGTACATACACACAGAGGCACTCTGAAATACCTGCAAGGAGGTTATGCTACGTAAGAAATTATTCTGGTAAAAATACTGTAAATTACACACGTCTTGATAAAGGAGAACTACAGCAGAGGTACAGCAAAGGAAGATGAAGGTGTAATCTTTGAAGACTGAACGCACTGGAAGAGTTTAGTGACCAGGTTGCAGAGATGAGATAATCCAGATTTCTGAAGGAACGAGCCACACAGTTTCACCAAGTCTATTAAGTCACGGTAATACGATGACAGGAGAACAAAAAAATTATCAACAGATACTGAGCCAATCATAGGCCTATGAGCCTGACTTCAACAGAAGTCAAGAGGTTTTGAAGGAGGCGAGATGTTGCTTCCAACAGAAGGCAAGAGGTTTTGAACCATGAGTCATGTGGAGCATGGGATAAGATGCAGTATCAACTCATCTGAACTAAGAAGTACCACGCTAACATGACAACTCATTTCTACATAATGAAAATGCAAGAAGTCTAACCTGGACTTCAATAAAGCATTTGATATGGTGCCATACGGCTCCATGAGTGTTAGTGAGTTAGGAAAAAAACTAACATGCAAGATTTATACAGTTAATAAAAAAGCATGTCCTCTTTAGCCAGTAATATACCACATTCAAAGACAAAGTAGTGGGATGGGGCAGTGTTACTCCAAGAATGGGTCTCAAGTTTTTAATACTGGTAGCTGACGTAAGGGTGTCGCGCCGCTTTGCAGATGGGAAGCACGGGAAGATCATGTGAAATGAGCCGAGCAGACTCAAAGACGAGGGTGAAGTTTGGCGGCATAAGAGGAGAGGCCACGGGCTTAGAAAGCCACAGCGAAAACAACCGGGGAAGCCCTCGGCGCTGGGGGGGGG
>NW_009195624.1:20865-26771 GCF_000690835.1 Fulmarus glacialis | reverse complement strand
CCATCCCAGCCGAAACCAGGACAGGAAGCAACATGTGACCTGAGCTCCACTTCTCTAAGTAGCAAAGTAGAACATCAATATTTATGTATTTGTATTTATGTTACACAAAATAACCAAAACATAGCATAACCTCAACAATCCTTGTTTTCTTTAAGGTAACTAGTTTTCTGCCACTATTTTCACTATAGCATGCTATGGTAACTAGGGTTTTGTTGGGTTTTTTTATGTAATACAGTAAATCTTACACTTCAGGAAACAAGAAACTTGGTATTGTCATGAACAGTCTCCATTTAGAGTTGCACGAGGAAATTAGGGCTAGATAATCAGTTAGCTTTATGCAGTTGGCAAAGCTCTCTGCAAGACAGATGCAGTCAATAAAATTTAAAAAGTACTACTGCCCCCAAATTTTTTTGTCACTATGTAAAGCAACAGGAAAAATCAGTTTTGTGTGTGTGTGTAAACGTGCGCTAGTCATTCCTGTTCTGAATAGCTAAGTAAACCCTGAGTCACTTACAGGGCTACCACAGAGAAGCTACAACTGGACCATTTGAGGAGGAACTGCAGATGCACCAGGCTCATCATCTAAGAGGCTATTGCTGTAACTCCAAAATTTCCACTGCCTGTTGCTACATGCAAGTTCTAACTAATCAGAAAGGGAAATTCTGAAACAAACCTGTAAGATGGTGCTTACCTAGAGGTATCACGCTTTCCCTCGTGCTCAGTTTTCTATTACTCAAGAGCCCAAATGCCCTGTGGATAATTTTGTGCTTTTCCATTGAATAACTGCGAGGGGGGTGAATGCCATTAGGAAGGAATTGACCTGTTTCATCACAATTTGGGCTAATACGAATGTTTTTACTGTTTCTGTCACCTAGTTTGGTATTAAACAAAATGCAGGAGGAAAAAAGTCTGGGCAAAAGTTGTAAGTTACTTTTTCCTAGGTTACAAGGAAAAGGCTTCTGCAAGTATACCAGGGAGGAGATTTCATCAGTTTGGAAAATACTATTTGCCAAGTGTAACTGCAAGATTTAGAAATCAAAGCTATGGAAATTTAAAACCAAACCACAGTACCCCATTAGTATTCAGATGCCCTGCAGGTATTGTGTGGTATTTCTCAATTAGTCACTGATGTCTCCCTGGGGAGGGGCAAGGGTATGTGGACTCTTACATCTGGAGAATGCTGTAGTGCGCAGGCTGTGCTATTCCACTCACCCTTTCACATTCCAGTCAGCTAGTACACACCCTAGACAATTTTCTTTTAAAGCAGCAGAGCCCTGCTGAGAAATCTGCCTTGTTACATTGCAGTGCAAGAGCTGTTTTCAACTATGTAATCCTTAATTCAAAGAAATGCACCTTTGACAGTTTACATTATTCCTTTTTCTTTTACTCAAAAATTGACATCTTGGACAGAAATGCATAACTAGCTTGAGTGGGATGCTGCACCCTGATAAAATTTAACTCGGGTAGCCAGAAGTTGATTTTGGCTGGCTGTATGCTATGTGACTGCACTATTACAGCAAGCTTCTCTAAATATAAATGTAGTATTTTAAGTTGTTTTCATGATAACTATAATAAGGCTTAAAGGAAAGAGAGAAAATACTAGTTAATAGAATTGTAGGAAGGAAAAAAGGTTGTAAAAGTAGCCTTATGCAAGTCTTCAATTTTGTCCTGGCCAGCAGGTAGAACTGACAATACCACTCAGGTTTCGCTTCAGCAGACAAGCGTGAAAAAAAAGAAGTAGGAAGGAAATTAAATATGATTATGTAAATTCATTGATCATTATAGTTATTGCAACTCTCATGTTTTTCCCCTTGTTAGAAATAACTGCACAATTCTCTTTACTAGTGATTGCCTTCAGGCAAGCAGAGCTTTATTCCAGCTTAGTGAACGCTAACAAATTGGAACAGTAACATCACAAAGCAAGACCAAACTTACGAGCTTTTTATATAATAATTATACTCATATACAAGCCGCTTTACATGAAGGAATAACTAACCTTTGATCCTTCAACATATTCCTTCACTTCAGAGTCTAGAGATAGTTTTCTGAGACAGACTTATGCAGCTGTCCAACTGACAACTTACACAAACCCTTCAGAAAAGCAGACTAATGCATGCACAAGAGGAATCGCAACACTTCAAGCTGAGTTACGTACCACTAGCTACATCTGCCTTAGAACAAAGAAATACTACAGTTCTAGAGTACAGGATTATAGGCTTCCATGTATATCTTCCAGACAAAGTTTATTCTTCTCTGTTATGCCTTCACGAATACATGGTCAGCTGCAGCCAGTCTTCAATGGTCATTTTGATCTGTCCATCTCCATCTCGGTCCAGGGACTTGAAGGTCCGGAACATGCTGTCCAGTCGTACCAAACAGCTAATAAAGCTGTTGAAATCCATGCTACCGTCCTCGTCAGCATACCTGCGCACGATTACCTGGCAGAGTTGTTCGTTCAGGTGGAACCCTGCAGCCTTCAAGGCACCCGGCAGCTGAGCTCTCCCAACGGTGCCTGACTGATCGGTATCATACTGCTTGTATACACATTGCCATTTCTTGATGTTGTTCCACAGATACTTAAATTCTTCAAAGCCCAGTTTGCCATTTGTATCACTGTCCATGACAGCTACCATGCTACGGCATGTGTCTAAGCTGAAGCCATCTGTCTTCAAGTCTTGATGTCTGGAAACGACTTTGTTCAGGATGTCCCTTAGCTCTGTGGCACACACTTCCATATCATCTCCAGCCAGCTGGGCAAAAAGGCGACGAAACTGTCTGATCTCCTCACTCTCATAAGCTTCCACATTCGTAAAATGATTGTGAGGAGGTGGAGGTGGCTCTGGATTATACTGAGCTGCTGCTTCACTTATAAGATTGACAAGACCTCCAACAAGTCCTCCAAGATTCCCTCCATGTCCACCTCCTGTTAGGAGACCTCCAAGGCCACGTGCAAGGCTCCCTCCACGACCACTACCACTTCCTCCACTTAGCAAAGCTTTAGCAAGGAACATCGCGAAGATTTTTTGAAGGGAGTGACTCGGAGATTCAGTGCTTCTGTAACTCTCCAAAGCCGTATTGTGTCTGAGCTGGGCGTGGGCAAAACGCATCTTATCTGCGTGCTTAGACTTCACCATGTCTGTGCATGTCTCCAGCTGCCAGAGTTATCTCCTGGCTCAGTAGTTTCTGTCAATTGTTGATATGCCTCTATTTCTTTTTTTCTTCTCTGCATAGTTAGCTTTATGTGATTTGAGGAATCTTTTTAGAAAAAAAAAAAACCAACGATGAGGCTGAAGGCCACAGAGCAGAAGTCTCAAAATACCTGTGCTCATAATTGAAGCAATTTGAAAAGAGCCCTGCCACATTAGTGTGACTGTTCATCAATTAAGCCGATCTCCTTAAAGATGAATGCAGCGAAAGCTTACTAGAGTCTTGTCTGTTCTTGCCATCTTTTATGCCTTCAACTTTTTCATGAATTGAGAGTTACATTGCTAATTCTAGTCACTGATGCTGTTGTGCCAGATAGAGAAAAATAAAGGAGTCTTGATTGCTGTTAATTATTTTGGTTGTCACACCGTATTTCTATTGTAGGTACTGTGCTTCAGGACTCTGACTACATGTTCATAGGAGCCAATGGTCCAAGACGGGGAGGCAAGAATGAAGAAAGGATGAGTACTGCTTAGAGCTTCAATGCATTCAGCAATTAAGGAAATATATTTGACTATTCTGTATTTTAGAGCTTGTAAAACCTTTTTATCTGGAAAAACCCTGAACAGTTTTAATCGGCACACACAATGCAATGACCTCCCAAGGACAGGCGTACTGCTAGAGCTAACTTGATCAGGAAGAGTGACGCTGAGTTGGTAGAGCTCCTACGATAAGAAAAACTCCAGTTCATAACCACTTGCAGTACAACATGTTGCTTGCACTGTAGCACCTATTGGATGCCTAGAAGTAAGATGCATTCTATGCTACACTCTAGTCACTCGTGCTTCTGGTATAGTCAGAGGGGTGCATCCACAGAGCAATTTTTCTCATCCTCAGAGAGAAGTAGAAAATGGGAGAGATAACCACTGCTATGGAGGAAAGCCTAAATGATCAGATTAACACATAGCCTCCTTTATGGCTGGAGCTAGGCAAGAGGAGTCCTTATAATGTCTAATAGCACCCTTCACAAACACAGCAGGAACATACACTCTAGTCCGCTTCAATCTGCTTTAAATTATCTACTTACAACTACCTCAGTTAATTATGCTGTCAGAGTGTACATAAGCTCAAAACCTAGGGTAGGCAAAAGGAAATATTCAGCCATTACCAGCATGAAGATTATCATCTGATGGTGGTGCAGCAACTTGGTCCAAGAGATGGCTGTCATCTCACAAGCTACAAGCTGACCAAACTTTTTCCATCGAAACTTAAGAAGGAAACTGTAAGAGTCACCTATCTTGCCTACAGGAATTGCTAACTAAGAAGCATTTACTAAGCTGGACATAATGAATTAAATATCCTTTTGGGATGTGATAGTTAACAAAACATTGTCAACGAGTCAGTTAGCCGACTACTCACCCTGTCAAAGAGTAGAAACAGCTCTCTGAGGACATCTGAAATAGGCAGCTTCAAGTACTCCGCAAACTCCTCAATTCCAATTCTTCCCCCTTTGGAAGCACTTGCAATAGCAGCAAAGGTATCCAACTGCTCTCTGACATGATTCCATTTTAGGCTATGCAAACACGAGGGAGAGGAAATATTTCTATACACCAGATCTCGGACAGATGGAATTTCAGTAGGAGTTATTACAGTGTTCAAAGACAAAAAATAGCCAAACAGAGCATGTGTGTACAGCATGAGAAATGCTGTACTTCCAACCTAATATTTTGTATGAAATCAGCAATTAGGGACTGTTCCCCCCAGTTATTAAAAGCAGGCAGTTCAATGCTTGGGTATATCAGACTTCCTTAGAGTAACTTCCCAAACCTAGAATCATCTATCGAGTTACTAAGGTAGTCTAGCAGAGAGCTTTTCATTACCATAAATTCAGGTGCGGCATTATTTTGCTGCATGATACTCTAGGGTGAGTATTTCCTTAACAGAAGGGAATAGACCTCAGCTCTTTTAGCTAACTCTCTACCCAAACGCTAGTATCACTACAGCCTGAGAAGTATCTGATCGCTCTGCAGAAATACACCACTGCATCTCAGTAAGTATAATTAGGATTGCTATGTAACTATTGAAGATTGTTCCAGACAGAGTTCTATAAATGGATATATAGCAAATATGTAGTAAATCAAGATTCACTGCGCACATACTTCAGATTTGACCACAGGCATGCCAGGTTATTTGATGGAGTTACTGTATGACTAAGTGGTTCTGTCCTCAAATTGCACTGTATCCAGACAGAAAAAGTCGACACCACTAGGAAAACATGGCTGTACAGTACAACTAAGAACAATAAGCCACTGGCTGAAGTTTCAGGCTGGAAAGAAGGTTTTTTACTTCTTACTACACACTGCCTGTGCATCTCCACAAAAGCAGTTTAAATTGGGCACCAAGATTACCATCAAGTGCCTAAAATAGGTACTGCTTTACCTTCCTCACCTTTTGGTGAGATAAATCCATAAAAGATTAGAAAAATGCATTTTTCCTTTTGTAACACTGCCCACAAAAATTACTTGGGATTAGTTCTTACCAGGATTTTCCTAATCTCTGATTTCCATATAGTTTATGTATGTAAGTTGTATACATAAATACACTCTATTACACATGGCCAAGTCAGTTGTCAGGTAATTTATCCTTTTGTAGATGGCCATCAACACCTGCAGCACTGCAGTAATTATGCTACCAACAGCTAAACTTTCCTTACTTGAGTTTCTTGCTAATTTTGGTGAACTCCACCAGCCCAGCTTCCATGG
>NW_009195624.1:6579-20834 GCF_000690835.1 Fulmarus glacialis | reverse complement strand
CTGCTGAAATCATCAGTCTGCAGTCTTCAAAAGTGTGATCAGTGACTGGCACATTCAAAGCACTGAAACAAAATTAAGGAAAAAGAAAAATCAATTTCTTATATTACAATTACTTATAGTTGGCTGTTTCCCTTCTCTGTCTCAGTTTGGCTTTAATGCTAATATACAAAACAAATGATAATTCATTCTTGCACTGCTGCAAGTAGGATAAAGCAATACATACCATTTTGTGAAACTGTGAAACCATACTGTGAAACTACATTATGCCAGCGTACAGTCTTGTAAATGCAGCCCAGTAACCTTGGAGAACAAACCACCCACTTATTCTTGCCAAGCAAATAAGGGAGCAATTTATTCCAGCTTTCCATGAATTGAACATACATGTTCCAATGTAAGACAACCTTCTTTATGCTCCATGTAAAAACAATCAGGGTGGTTTAGTGTAGGAATTTGACACCTCTTAGTGAAAATCTAGAGCAATTCCTATATATAGCACCTGGGACTTGACTAAATTGTACTTTATGGCTAGGATATATATATGGAGTTGCTGGATGTAAAAGAAAAGTTCTCAAGAGATTTTATTCATGACTGATTACATACGTTGCCATGGTTTGCCGGACTCTGTTGGCAAAAAGAATGGGATCATTCTTTTCTTCCTCAGTAGGAACATGAACAGGCAGAAACTGAAAGAGATGAGTTATGCAATCAATTCAATAGTCACCACTTTATTAGCAACACGGACAATTTCTTGTTATTGTTTGGAATAGAGGAAAAACAGGAGAAAAAAATCAGCCATGCAATGAAGGAACTGGACACTAGAGGTCTCAACCGCCTTAGAAACCACTCGGGCTCTTCTGCCCTAGCCACAGAAATAAAATTTGGTCCAAACCTGCCTCTTAAAGATTGGTAGAAGCTGCTTTAATATGAAAAATCAAACCCCCAAAGAAGGAAAGTATAATAAATGCATACTTAGTTAGAAAATTAAATGCTACATTGGTAAGAATGTGAGTCTGAAACACTGTACACTCCTTTTCAAAGATCCTTTACAAGTGATGTTATATACTGGAATAGTGTATGTAAGACTTACAATGTTTCTAAATACACACTGCAGTCCCACCTTATACCTGTTAATTGTATCTGTCAGCATGTGACTGACAAGTTTCCTGTAAGTTTTTGATAAAATGTTATGGAATAAAATGATAAAAATGTTAAGGAATCTTAGTTCTGAATTGCAAGTAGAGCACTAACTGGATACAAATACTGTAAAATTTTGGAACTCCAAGCAAAACAACCCCCTCTCCTCCCAAACCTGGAAAACACCCCATATATCTGAATTGCAACACATTTACTTTTGAGGATTTATTCAATATGTAAGAAGTTGAAGTAGCATTACACTAAAAATGTACTATAGATGAATTATTACGTAACATGGCATGAATCAGCATCTGTTTGTTTGCAAAGTAGTGTGTGTGGAAGAGTATTTTGTTCTTTCTACTTCAGTCTACAGTGTTTGCTTGCAGCTCTGTTTACCATGCCTTTTCTAAGTTATGGTTATAATTTATCTCAGTTCTGCTACTCCCCACCCTGCAATCTTGCCCTTAAATCCTACAATACAGCAATTCTAGAATAAGTATAAGGTGTTGCTCATGATTCACTGGAAGACACAGTTGCTAATTATGTGTCAGTATGTTCCTTCAGTTATATTGCAGTTGCTGGTGATACTGCAGATAGCGGTAACTGTCCCATATAAATGCACTCCATCCTGAACAGCCTTTTAATGTTTGTTTTTAAGGAATGCTGCCTCTTTATGATTAAAACCAGTAAGTTTATGGAATTGGTTATCTGTCAAGTAGCCATAACAATTTTCTGTTTATACTAAAAGTTTTCTCCCCTGTAAGGACAGCAGGGGTCCAGCTGTTCACATGAAGGCTTGAGATTTCACTCCTTCTATAAGCAGTTGCCAGCTCTGTTTAAGTCTGACATACATCCCTGCTTATACGACTCCCCTTCAGTCAAGTAACTCTTAAATCAAGGAAGCATAGGCACACTGTACAGACACAGAAAATTGTGTCATCACTGGGTGAGATGAAATCATAACTCTAAGAAGTTTATCTGTGCAAACATGGGTCATGGTCTTGAAAGCGGTCATTACATCATTGAGGCTGAGGTCTTGCTCAGACAGCAACCTAAATTTCCGGTAGGTTAAACACCACCTCCATCCCCTTCAAAAAAACCCACCTACAATTATTCATAAAACCAGTTTGCCAGAAACCACAGCTGGAGATGAAGAATTTGGTTTCTTGGCCTCCTGAGGTGGCACGCATGATCTTACACACACCCAGCTGCTTATCTGGTGAAGTCTAGTAAGTATATACCTTCCCTGTCAAATTGCAGTCCTGTAAGAAAAATTCTTCACAGCTCTTTCAGTAGCAAAAATACTTCTCTGATCTGCTTTTGACCTAGTCTCTCTTCTTACAAAATTTGCCAAATGCTGTATCTTTTGCAGCCCTAAAACTCACTGCTAGGTTCACTGTTTAATCTTTAATATCCACAGTTTGTTAGAATATGACTAGACGTGCATGCACATACTCCCTTGGACTACAGGAGTACATCACTGTTCATGCACAGTAGGTAGAGGCAGCGCAAGACTGACGGGAGTGGAGAGGCTACATGCTCACAGTATGGGACAGCAACAGAAATGTCCATTCCTAACAGGAGTGGTCTGATTCCTTCCTTAACCAGGCAAATCTGCCCCTTCTCTTTTTACAAATGGAAGGACTTTTGCATTGATGCTGAGAAATTAGTTCCACTTTGGGGACACATGCTGCTGTGAAAGCTGCATTATCTTTTCATGTTTCAGTTTCATCTTTTGGAACATGGGATTTATTTTCTAACAGGCAAGTTAGAGTTCTGTTCTGAAGTAGGGGAAAATAAACCTTCTACTGGAAGGGCTATGTTAACTATTTCTTGCTCCCACGTATATAAATTACATAGATATGTCCTTCTGTACAAAATAATTAGGAGAACTGGCTCTTTAGTACACCTATAAATATGTGTCTACTACATGTACTATACAGTAATTATTTCACAACAAAGACTATATTGCCAATTGTTAGTAGTAGCAACACCGCTTGTATTCACAAAGCTTTGCACAACTTTGCTGAATTTCGTGTTTTGCAAATAAACAGCAAAACCTGTCTGAAATTTTCCCATTCCTCAGGTCCCTAAACCAATTTAGTCCACACAAATCCTTTGTGGTCTGGTAAGGAATGTGAAGTACAACACTTAAATGAACTGATTGCACCTCAGTTACGTGGCTCCTCACTACTGTGTTTTGAATGTTGACTCTTTGACAGGGAGCAGTTAGACTAAGTGTGCTGGTATTAGGAAGTGTGTTTGTTGTTTCAGTTGTCATTCATCTGTCTTTGTGCTATGCAGCTGATTTTAATGATCAAGGGAACAGGTTCATTATACAAGGCTCAGCTTTCTCCCCAGTGCAAGTACTAGACTCCTTAACTAAGCTCTTAGTTGCAGAAATCTTTTGGAGTTCAGTCTGGGAAGATGGTGAGGAAGACAAGGATACTTTGAAGGGAGCAGGGAAATGGGAAGGTGGGAAAGAGAGAAGTTGTTGCCTTTAACAGAACATATTATAATTATTGGTTTTAACATCTGTAAAATTCATGTGGTGAAAATTAGCAATGATTTTACAAAGCTTTAAAAATAAAGGCATTTCTGACAGCTTTCTTTTAGGAACTCATCAGATTAAGTGATACATAGATATGGACAACAAATCTAAATATATTACTCACCATGTTTCTGTTTCTGTTCTTGTTTCTGAGTCATTTGTTTATTGTTCACTAACAGTGACTACTAATGTGAATAATGCATTTATATTAAAGTATAAATACCTGGTTGCTGAATCTTAGTACAAAAATACTTCTGATTCTTACCTCAACTTCTACTCTTGTGAAGAGCTGACACAGCGTCATTACACACAGCTCTTTTCTGCAGGCAAGGAAGAAAGAGGAAGAAAAATACATTTTACTTATTTAAAAACAAAGTATTTGCATGTCAGTAGACGAAACTTTTTAAAACACTGACAAAACCACAGCCAATACTGGGTAAGGTTTTTAAGTACCTTGCAGTGAAGTTCCCTGAAATATTGCTTTCAACATTTTTTCTACAGGGCTTCTGCATATACCTGCTGCTTGCTCACTGGGCAGGCAACTTGTTGTCTGTTGTCATGCATATTAACAATACTGTACAGTTCTTTGGCCACCAAAATGTATATATGTTACTTTATCTTTAAAGAAGTGAATACATACTGGACTTTAAAGCTTTAAGAGCTTTGATTCTGAGAAGTAGCTTTACTTTATATTTTATTCTCTCATCTGCAAAATGGGACCAGTAACTTCCTTCTGCAGAACTGAAGCAAGGATTTGTTAGTATTTGCTAGCCATTTTGCAAATTATAGCAGTGTTTACACAAATGTGTTAATGAAGTGTCAGTATGTTTGGGACCTTCAGTGCTTTTAGAAAAAGTCACAAATTTTAGTATCAACAGGTAGGGGGAGGAAGAAACTGCGAAAGAGGATAAGCATAATCACTTCCACTTCTGATTGTTCTTTTCACTGTGATTTTTAAGCAGAAATGTACATTTGCTCTTTACTTTATATCAGATACATTATAATAGAAAACCTTCAAGCAGTCTTTCTTCTGTTCTTGTTTTGGACAAAATAAAAAAGAGAAAAGGCAGGAGAAGAACTAAGGGATCCTTTCTACTTTCTGCAGGAATCCATTCTTAACGCTTGATTTTCTAACACATAACATGAGGTTTTCCTCCCAGTAAGGCACAAAAGTAAGAAAGAAGTAGTAAATGAAAGCAGAAACTGGGTCAAGAGGTTTCTAAGGAGGAGACTGGTACTGTCCCATCCTGGCTGCAATATCCAGGAAGTTTTACAAAGAGTGTGACAGTTCTGCATTTTGAGATCTGCAGGTCTGTGTGGGGGATGTTCTTCTCCCGATTCCAGTTATTTTTGTTAAGAATCTCTAGATTCTACCCCATCCATCCCTTCTCTTCCCATTATTTTGCCACGCTGTTCCTTTCATCTTCTCACAGGTTTTGATTTAAGCCTTCATCATCCAGCCACCACGCTTATAGCAGTTCTCAATTTTCAGTGAATGGGCAGCCTCCTCCCTTCCACAGGAATACCTCTGATTTAATTTCTTTCTTCACCTATTCTATACCGTCTCTCATAACTGAAGACATAGCTCCTTTTCAATCTTCCAGCGTAAATCCTTCATAAGGGAAATCTGAGTATGCTACTGAAATTGCAATATTCATTACTCTCAGTATGCTGGTAACTGTAACAGCAGTAATAATAGCAAAAAATCATTGGGAAACTAAACGAGATGGACATTTTCATCTAGGTCAGCTTTCATAATGTCCATTCTACAAGTTGCCTTAAAAATTTTAGTCACTTAGTAAATCAGTACTACTGTACTTAGAAACGCTACATATTCCACATGAAAATGTGGTATATGGATTCTGCAAATCCACATTTTAATGAATGTTTGTAAGATGAAAAGTATTTTCCAGACATATTTTCAGTGCAGCTGTAAAGGTTTTTTAATACTTCAATAAAATATTTCAGCATATTAGAAGGCCACCTGTGTTGAGAAATAAACACAGATCCATTGCCTAAATGATTTATTGAAATATTTTTCATTATTTCTACTATATATATAGCCTCTTCACTGGGATCTCAAAACAATTGCTTTTGTTGCGTCAGGCAAAAATAAAAATGTAAAGACGACTCCTAGATGTCAGAATGGGGAAAGATGGGGAAAATTAATAGTTGTTTTGCCCATCTTCTCCATTTACTATCAAATGACTCTTCAAATAAGATGCAGGAATGAATAAACAGAGGGGATAAAACAACTTTTTTTTTTCTTGTTTGTAGGAAATGGTAAACATCTATGGGTTTTGATGACACTGATTGTTCCCCAACGAAAAAGAATTTCAAATCTTTCTCTTACTCTAGCATAACGTGCAAAACAGGAGAAAATAAAACAAAACGGTGGCAGAGTTGGAAATAATGCTTCCCTATTTGCAAACCCTTTCTCTAGCCATTCAGATATGAAATCTACTGCATGACAGCATTATCCCCAAGTATTTCCTCCTCATAAAAACAGATCTAGAAGAACATGTGTCTTGGCTTAGCTGAATCTGTTTGGCAGACTGTTTAGCAACGGGGGGAAAAAATTCTATATGTAATTTTCAGTAGGATTAAGAAACTTACAATGAATAGCCCTGCCATGTCCAGGTCACGGTATCCTACGGAAAAAAAAAAAAACAAACAGAGAAATGTATGACAAAACCAGATGAAAGTTAGAGAGCAGATAAGTTACAATATAAAACAGGCACAAGTTTAGTAAAAGCAGATGATGGTTTTATAGTCCTGTAGTGAAAATAAATAAAGGTGTCAAGGCAACTAGGATTCCTTACCTTAAAAATCTGGAAATAAGCATGGCAGACTTTTGATAATATCAACAATTGGGAATAAAATTTATATAGTTACTTAGATATTTTAAATCATTCATTCTGATCCAAACAACAGCAGTAGAAAAAAAATAATCTAATAAGACTTTTCCAAAGGACTTCATCAGTCCCTTTAGAAAAGCACTCTCATAAATGTATTTGATTTCATTTTTAAGGACATTTCTGCATAGGTAATCTACTATGCTTTTTCTTTGCTTTTTTTTTCCTTATTCTATGTTTATTACTTCCTATATAAGATTTTTACAATGTATACTGCAGATCCTTAAATTCTATCAGTGAAACGCAATACCAATCCCCTTTAGTGGTTCACTTCACTGTTTTGAAATTGATCTGCAAAAGGATTTTACACAGGAATCTTTGTAAATAACAATAACAATCACTTGTTTTTCATCTTAAAAACCATTAGGAATGAAAAGTTTGTTCTTTTCTGGATTTGCTGGATGACCAGATAATAAAAAAAAATTTAACAAGTTGCTAGACTCATGTCCCAGCATTACACCTGTCAGTGAAGCAGAGCCATACGTCTGTACCTCTATACTTGGCAGAAAGTGTAAACATTTACTTGGCAAAACAAGGGAAAGTTGCACAAAAAGAACCATCTGCAAAGCTGCCCTCCTGAGGTGCCTGAAGAAGGGGGTGTTGGAGGTACTGCATGGCTCAGCTTTGCTTTTGTTCAGAAACTTTGCAAGACCCTTTGCAGTAAGAGTATTTTGAGCTTAAACAAAAAATGATGACTAGTAGGGAAGTCGCATGCATTTTAGACTTCAAAGTACAGGCTCTGTGGCTTTGCAGGAAGTTTCTAACTTCCGCTGCAATACTTTCCTGTGCTCCCTCTTACTTTAACTGTAGCTAAGAAGCCCAACAGTAAGTTTTTCACACTCAGAATAGCAACTACACCATGGTGACACTTGGGAAGCCTGGCTGCTTCCAGGAGCTCTTCAGTGCTAAAGCTCAGGACAACAGATTCTTCAGTGACAATGCAAAATATTTATCGTAGGTATCATTTAAGTCAGAATTTTGACTTCCGTGTTACTAGTTAGTGATAGAAGAATGTTCTGCTTACCAGCTTGTTGGGGTATCGGAGCAACACAGGTTGTACAGGGACTCCTGGAACAAAGGCACCTGCAACCACAAATTAGAATTGATTGTTAAGACTAAGCTTAATACGGCAGTTGGGAGTTTTAAGTGATTCATGTAAGACATGGTATCTGGAAGGAGAAGTTTTTAAAAAGGTGAGAAGAATGGGAAGTGGGTTTTTTTGTTTTGGTTTGGTTTTTTGGGGGGCAGGGCATTGGGTTTGGTGGGGGGTTTTGGGGGGTTTTTTGGGGTTTTTTTTTGGTTTTGGGTTTTTTTTTTTCTTTTTTTTTTAAATCAGCAGCGCAACTAGCAAGATGTCAGGACAGAAAAGGGTTAGTCTCCATTTCAAGGAGAAAGCTGCCTAAGATTCCTGGACTGTTCAAAATAATTTTCTGTGTATTATCTCCCCATTGACTGGCATCATTTCAAAGGATTAGATGCTCACAAGGCTGTTGAGCATTTCCTGAACCCTTCTCTGTTCTGATCATCTTCATAAGTGACATGGATCTGAGCATGTAGTACTGGTTTTGTAACTTTGCTACCCCAGACATTGTACAACAGTAAGAAAAGAGAGCAACATGGCTTTAACTGAAATGCAGCACAACAATCTAATGATCAGTGATACTATCAAGTACCTTTCTGTGTTAAAAATAATCTATTGGCCTGCCTTGCTAAGCACTACGCAAAGAGATTTCATAACTTGGTTGCTAACGCTTGCATGGCAAAATTTACAGGAATCTAAGATGGCACGACCATAAGTTGAGCTAAAAGAACGTGATAAGTAGCATGTATTTTGGTAGTTCACCTCATAATAATCACAGTCAAGTTTCTGGGTAAATAAATTAGATTGAAAGTGTACCCAGAAAAAAACCCAACCAACTAATCGTATACATCATAGGTATTTTGCATCCTAGAAAATACCAAAAATCAGAAAAGTAAACTGACTAGTATAAAATAGTGGGTTTAATGCCACTGAAACATCAATGATGTAAGACATTACTACAGTGCTGTTGTGGATGATGCACTTGCAGAAGTATAGGCCTTACTAGAACTACCAAATTAATATTTCACACGTAATTTTCCAACAACAATGTGACAAAATCTCTCACCTTGTTTAAATGTGATCAGGCAAGATCGGTTTGTGCAGGTGCCTTCTGGGAAAATCAGTATCTTGGATTTAAAGAGAAAGAAATACATAATACACACATACATTTCATGAAAAGATTATACTTCAGCATCAGTTACATAAAGGCTGACTTTTTATGCAAACTCTGTGACATGTTACAGTGCATCACAAGAATATCATTACTGTTTCAAAAGGAAATGAACAAATAAGTGAAGGATACTCACAGTAATATTAACCCGTTAACCTTGTTTCTTGATTTGGAAACAAATGCTTTGTAAGAGAGGATTTCTGGGGAAAGGCCTTTATCAGTTCAGAAATATGGTACAAAAGGCTTTAAGTGTTTCACTTGAAATGTTTAGTGTTGGTAATGATATGAGAATTGTTCCTCTGCTGGCAGCTCCTTACTGAGCTGCTGGGTGTATAAACGTCAAGAGTCTGGGCTGACATGAAGCGCAAAAGGTACTTGAGCCTTTACAGGCACAGATGCTATCAACATGAGTCGAGATGCCAGCTGTGATGAGAAGATCACAGCTTGAGGGGCAGCAGCAAAAGGCAGAGGGAGTATGTGCATCTGCGATGGAGAGCTCTGAAGGCATTGCACACCACTACATAGCCTCTGAACCTGAACGACTCAGACACACCAGATACCCAGAATGTTTCTGAATTGGTGTCTGAAAGATACTAGATTAGATGCACAGTGAGCTGCAATATGACACACCAAATCCAACCCCCTACGGAATACAAGGAAGCTTTTTGTTTCTACATCACTACAGGATCACAAGCAGCATTCCAAAAAAACCTCAGCACAAGAGCTGGTCTGGGAGTATTCAAGGTGTGCTCCCATTTCAGTCCGAATGAACAGGTCAAGGCTAGATGAAAGAGGGCAACATTAGGTCGTACCCAAGAGACACAGGCTGTTCTAAGTATGATAGAGACAGCCGCACATACCGATTTTCAGTTAGTCTTTGACTATGCATTCTGTAATCAGAAATTGTTCGCTGTGGACACAAAAATGGGTATGTTTCTGCTTAGCATATGTCATAAGCCCCAGAAAATATGTTAGTGACTGACCAAAGAGTAAGTAATCATTCCCTCCTTCCCCTTTGTTTTGATACAGGGTTGGGAGAAGCACTAATCAGAACCTGACGCTATTAATGAGCACAAGTGCTGCCCAGCCTGTTGTGTTTTGGTTTTAGGCGGAGGGAATGGGGAATCCAGCTACTCCTTCTTTTCTGTTGTGCTGAGAGAATGCAGCCCAGGCACTCTGAAGAGATATGACAGACATCACCTTGTGGTCAAGTTTCTCAAAAAAAAAAAAAAAAAAGAAAAAAAGAGTAGGAGGAAGGTGTGGCCCAGTGACACTCCAAGTAGTACGGCTGACTCAGTCTTGGAGATTCCCAGATTACTTGACTCATAGACTATCTACGCCATAATACAGATCTAGTTTTTATCCCAAGTGCAGAACTGGTGTAAAGCCAATTCCCCTTTCCTCCGCATGCTGTTTTCAGCAGAGACTAGGTCTACCAGGGCTTTGTTGGAATCACTTAATCCGTAACAGTTTAGCAAATCATAAGCATCAGTGTAGTCTGTAAGCACAGTATTACAAAAAAAGCCTTCCTAGCTTTGACATGTTCATATTTAAAATCCTCCATATAATTGACAAAGTGAAAAAAATAATGGAGGCTCTAAATATATTTACGGCAGCTTAGAAAAATGCATTTATGAGTCAAATTAAAGTAGCCTAAACACTAACTAAAAAGCTTTTTGTAAGGTGCTTACTAAGTAAAAATGATGCATGAAATGTCTAAATAATGTCATTTCAGAAAAAGCGGCAAGTGTTGGTCTTCCCTCAGGATGAGAAGCAGTTACACGTGAATGTTCCCTGTTTCTAGAGACTATTCAGAGTAGAGCAGTGCATCCAGGTCTAGCTGCCATAGATACCTGCTATCGAAGTCTATATTTTCACTAGCCTCTCTTAATTTTCCTCAAGAGCCATTCATTGGAACAAAAGTAAAGGAACAGGTAACTCTTCTCAATCATTTAGGAGGTAGCCAACTATGACTAAACAGATCTTGTGACTTTAGCTACTTAACCCATCACTTCTTCGAGTTTTTAATTTTTTATTTTAAGCAAATTAACCCTTAAGAAAACAAGTTAAGAACTAATTCAAAACACAAAGCATTAATTTATACACAAATCCACACAGGATATCTTTGAAGAAAGGTCTTATATCACTGACTGTGTTTGTCCAGCAGTGTGGCAATGACACTGTATTTGTAGTATCTGAAGGCAACATCAGACCACAGTCAATGCAACAGAAGAAAGCAGAGAGGCACTGCCAAATGAGATGTTAGTAAGTTCACAACTGTTCCCGATTTTTCTTCTTGCAAAGGATGCGATTTCCATCCCAGCCCTCTGCCTGTCGTAAGAGCAGCAGAGTTGCTGCCCCAACGTTTTTCTCCCTCCAGAGCAACTCCTGCTCCATTAGCTCTTCAGGATGGAAAGCCATCCAAGGCCTAGAAGTGCAACAGCAGCTTGCTGCTGAGGAATGACCATGGGAAACAGTGTGCAGAATCAGTAACTATTGCTTCCATGTTAAAATCTTACCACAATTCAGACCGATCTAAAAGTCTTGTTTTTACTGCATGTTAACCTAAAGACTGAACTGAGTTTCACCTCAGCTATTCTTCACATGCAAAATTGATGTTTTAAGCTTAAGTACTTTTCATGCTGGAGCTTGGACAGCCTGGGTTACTCATCTCAACAACTGCTCATCCCCGAACTGTTGTGAGCACAGCAATATCTTCTCACACACGAGCTAGCTTGAGAATACTGATTCACATATACCAATCCAAGTCATCTGCTACACTGAAGACAGCACGTTAAGACTTAAATAGGGAAAAGAGAAGGCCAGGAGCATCTGCATTTTGGAACAGCAATTGGTACTGGCTGGATTTTAACTGACCCATTTGTCATGACAAAACTTTTTGGGCACCAGCCTCTCGTCTTCCTTTCCTAAACAGCCACATACCTGAGAGCTGACTTCATCTTCGTACATCAGCAGAATCCTATTCAGCTGGGCACTTGTGATATTACGATGCACAGTGAATATGGAATATGAATATGTGACAGAATAGTAGTAGTATATTTATTACCTGTGGCCACTGGCCTCTTGATAATGCCCGCTTAGTTATCTCGGTGACTGTATTCTTTCGTGAATCGGGGTCTTGACGAGAAACTGATACAGGCTGAAGGGAACTTAAAATTGCTGTGAAAGAGAGAAAAAATGTTATTTGTCTTATGCTAGTGCTTAGAAAACACATGGGTTCAAGGCTCCCTTGTAGCAAAAAACTTGTTATTCTCATACTAGGAGACAAGACTCTGCACAAACAGCTTTCAGACTAAATAGATAAGAAGAGTATTATTATTGTCCTCATTCTGCAAAATGGGAAGTAAGACACGAAGATACATCTACACTGCCAGCTGAGGAGCTTTACAGGAGGTATAAACATGCCAAATTCACCCAAACACATTCTGCTAATATTGCTATTATCTTTCACTGAGCATTTCCACACAATTCTAAGGAAAAGACCTGATGGGGTCTCTGCTTATGAGCCACACTCAGGCCTAACTCATGCAGACTGCTATCAACAAGTAGTTTGAGCCTATGCTGAAGAAGTAAGATGTCCCTTTTCAGTTACAAAGCATACACAGCTCGTGTGTAAATTACAGAAGAAAACCCCTCATTTTGTCAGCAGTCTACATCAGAATGTGTGGACCTATTAAGATGTGATGAGAAACTTGGGGAAGAATTATCTTCTGTGCTTTTACAAGAAGGTCAATATATTATCAGTTAGTTTATTTCCTACAAAGACACTTTTCTGTGTTGCCTGCTGAGTTTAGTTTTGGGTTACTGTTGGCTTATTCTTTTAAGAGTCCTATAGAGATAAGAGACATACAGCCAGCAGAAAGTCTACAGCTGATTCTAGTAATAATGCAAACAGGAATTCTTTCTGTGCCAAAAGGAGGAGAAAATAATAGAAGCATGAGTCATCTGATCTTTTCCATTCTCTGCATTTCCTTTTTCAGTAACTTCTTTTTTATTCTTTCCTGGTTTGACTCCCATTAAAAAAAAATCTGTAACTGTGCCTGCAAGTTTAAACTTATAAATATGGTATTTTCCAGACTGCTGTAGTTTGGGTCTGTTTTGAAATAACCTTCACTAATCTGTGTTCTACATTTGTGGGCCGTGCTGTTAAAAGTGTCGAACAGATTTCTTAAGCTACCTACTGGGAGAATTTTAAGAGAAAGCCTCTAGCCTGAGCAGTTACGAAACATGCTTTCAGTATAAAGCAAATTTAAAGTGATATTATATTTCATATCTGAAAAGAAACAGCATATTTTTAGACATTTTGACCAATTCAGAATGATAACTTGTCCCAGGGATTTCACTGGAAATAATGCGTCAATATCTTTGGAACCTAAGGATTTAAAAAAGTCTTCCCCTAAATCACTTTCAGAGATCAGATTTTTGGCCTCATGTCAAATAACTGACTTCTAATATTTTATTTTTTCATAAATACTTACTGCCAAATACCGGAGTTGACAGGTTCTCTGCTCTAGACACTATTGATGGCATTCCAGTTAGGGCAGAAATAATGGCATCAAAAAAACTTGAATGAGGAGCTGCAACAAAGATTGGGGCTTCCAGTAGACTTGCTATTTTCCCTTTTACTTTAACTTGGAAACCCATGACGAAGAACAAGGTACGAGTTAGGCATGAGAGGGTTGTCTGGATCATCCTCCTTGTAAACAGAAACACAAAAATATCATCCATCTTACAGTTAGTATTTCTTTTGTACTTCCTAACAGAAGCCCATGAAAGATTTCCTGGCTCTCACCAGCATTGGGCCAGGCACAGGGTAGCAATACTACTCACCGGGAGAGTGTAGGGCTAAAGGGGAAGAAGTAGAAGTAGGGAAGGGAACATCACCTTTTCATGTTGAAACCAGATTATAATTTTAAAGGTAAGGCAATGTACAGCACCTTACTAAACCCTCCTCTCCCAGTAAGCTATTTCTCTTGCCATATCTTATAGCATTGTAGCATAACGCTTTTGCGAGGGGAGGGTGGGTAATCAGCAGATTCAGTGTCCTTTTTGTAAGAACTGATTTAACTCTGATACTGTTCTTTTACTATCCGTTTTAACAAGTAAGATTAAATGGCAGTGTTCCCTTACTGGACCATGTTCCCTCAACAGGGCACATGTTCCCTTCATGGGACTCTCCGTAATCTCTCAGCCTTGTTAGAATTCAGTTCCTGTGTCTCCTCCTCCTGCGTGCAGCTGCGGTGCATCACAACTAGAAGGGAACTTCATTACTCTGAGGTCAGAAGCTGAGCAACTGAAACCCAGAACCCACAGAGGCAGCTGTAAAATACTCCTTCCACAGCAACATAGCTAAGAGAGGAGCTGTCAAAGCTCATTTTGTCA
>NW_009195624.1:0-6548 GCF_000690835.1 Fulmarus glacialis | reverse complement strand
GGAATGACAAAGGCTACACAGAAACTCAGCCTACATAATATTACCAAATACTTTTCTTTAATGAGTTTCTGTTCTTAAATATTCCTATCAGTATTATTACTAAAATAAGTCCTGGCTTACAAATAGTCTATAAAGATTTTTATAGAGATTTGTTTTAGCCTCAAGACAATTGAAAATCTACCTATTTAAAAAGCTCCACTATTGTAAAAAATACTCATCAGAAAGTTGCTTCACATAAATGGGTAAAACTAAGATTTCACGGGGGACTCCTCTTTAATCAAGAGGAGGAAAGGAGTGAGAGGAAAAAATAAAAGCTTTAGACCCTAGCTTTGTGTTATTTAGGAAAAAAAAAAAGCACAGTGTTTTCACAAATATTGGTCACTTTTTACCTTCTCCATCCTTTAAGCGGCACAGATCCTTTTCCACGGTGACGGAAAGTTGCAATTGATGCAAACAGCCATGCTAGCAGTAAAAAGAATGCAATGCATACGGCACGGAGGGGCAGCAAAATAATCCCCTGAAGAACAGTCTTGAAAAAAAGAGGAGAAAAATCTTCAGAAATGGTATCAACTGGAATGACACTGATATCTGTGTAGTTACATTATATGGACTTTAAAATACTAACATTGCTGCTATGTGATTTAGTAAGGAAAGCATTAATGATTCCAGTGTTCATATGGGGAAGTCAGTCATTCACAGCATTTCATTTTCACTTTTGGGTTCCCATTTTAGATAGAACTGGAATATCTGAGTATTTGAGTTTTTGGGTTGGATGTTATTAGACGGAGACGGTAAACAGAGTTTGCTGGCTTTAGTTTAGATTTAGACTTGGTCGGCAGCATACAGCCAGCTCAGAAGAGTCTGCCCAGCTGATAGATGACTCCACTGCAGAGCCTTCTGTAACTAGCTGCCTGTCTAGAAGCCAAGTGGGATTGTTAAGATGATTAAAATGTACTCTTGCCCTTTCGAAATGACAAATATTGTGTTGAGTCACACTACTGCTGCAGGTGATCCTCACTACTACTGCTTGGAGTAGTGTGCACGCAACACAACTTAATTTCCCAACTTAAGTTGGGACTTAAGCAAAATGGAGTTTTCAGTAAAACTGAACCTGTGGTTTAAGGCAAAGATTGAGACTTTACAGTGCTGTTGAAGCTGCTGCAGCAGCTCTTGGCTCATTGCCTTTGGAATTGGTTTGCTCACTGCCCACAGTAAACATACAGCAGAACCCTTCTGATTATGAAGATTAACTTGTTGCCTCCTGTTTGAAGCATCCTGGATATTAACCTCTGTGCTAGGACCTCCTTGAATTTTTCAGAATAAATTGAGAAAGCTTATTTCCCTTTCCTCCTCATAATCAGGAAACTGTTATTAGCTTGCTTTAACTTGAAGCAAAAGAAACTGTTGAGAGAGTTCTGCTACAGTCACAGACGGCCAAGCTAGGTAGCAAAACTGGTATAAAACAGATGCAAGCCAACATTCCTCAGTTTTTCATATGCATTTGTAAAAGGAGCAGGGTGAAGGAGAAACACTAACATGCCCTGGTTGCAAATAATCCTCAAATATCGCTCCCAGCCCTCCCTGAGGAATTTTTAGCTTGCATTTTTTCGTGCACAGCTCCAGGAAACAGGTGTATTGGTACAAGGTTGTTAACAGGCAGCTGTGGTACTGGGCAGGGCAGGAAGAAATTCTTAATTATTTTACCCCAGTAAATTAAGTTAGAAACTATATCCTGAAGGTTGGCCTTATGGCGCAACACAGCACTACGCAGATTGAGCAAGCTCAGGTCTGGGAAGCAGGTGAGCTGTTTTTGCCAGTGGAAGTCATAGCTTAGCATTCCTGGTAAGGTAGTAAACGGTTCAACTCCTTTTGGCACCTAATCCAGCTCAGCTGCCACTCACTGATGAGGATCAGCTCTGTGCATATACATATGCACAAAACAATACACACCCAAGCAGGGCTGTAATAGTGAATTTTTTTTTTTATTTGGGCTGTTTCTAAAAGCCCCTCAAAACTTAGTATGAGAGTGCACAGACTGACAGCTCCACCAGTTCAGAAGTATGGTAGAAGTTACGGAAGGAGAGTTATGCTTATGTTTGTGAGCTTACTATTTTTTATGCTTTACTTTTTTTTTTTTTTTTTAAGAAAACCAACAGCTGAACAACAGTGTTCCTCTCTCAAAATCAGCCTTTCTAGTCAGCTCTTTAGCAATGACTACTTACTGTACAGGAAAAACAAGGCTTTTAATAATAAGTAAGATTTACAAAATAGTTTGCAACTTACATACTTGAGCTATGATTATTAAGCAACACAATGGATTTTAATTTATCTCTTTTCTTCAAAAAGGAACAAATGCTTGTAGTACATTTGAAATATAAGCATCTTTGAGTATTATTTATCCAATTCTTTAATATAGCAGATTGGTTCTAATTGTCCTTTCATCAACATGGTCCTTTCCTTCCCCACCAAATTCCTTCCATCTTCACATAATGTCCTCTTCCTGTCCTCATATCAATATTCAGGAGAGGCTCTGGCCTCTGGCTCTAAACCCTGTGATACTGATGAGTATTAACAGGAATTTTGGGCCTCCAGGACTCAGTCCTGCGGTACAAAAGGCACAGTGATAACAGACCAAACATGACAGTGGATACATAGTGTAAATTAGGATAAGGATGAGAAGCAGGCACGTGGTGTTGCTGCTTATGTTCTGTAAGCACTGCCACATAACATGGCTCCAGGAGGGATCTGAACATTCAGGTATGACTATTTCCTTCTTGAAGCATACAATGTTTTTTTATATAAAAGTTGTATGTAAGTAGCTATGGAATCTTAACGATAACTTCATGGACAACACGAAAAGGAATGCTCTGGATCACAGAAATGGATTCAGTATCTGGGTATGAGACATTTGGCCCTGGAGAGCTATTGCTCCCACTCTCTTTGGTGCCAGTCATGGCGCATCTGAAAATGTAAGGTAGCAAGTTAAAACAACCAAGACTCCTTGCCTGTCTCCCAAAATCAGATGTGTCTTTTTTTCTCCATATGCGTTCTCTTGTACTATGATCTGTAGTCCCAGTTCAACATTTCAGCTGCATTCAGCTATGCAGAATGGGCAGCATAGGCATAAATCAGTGTGTTTTGACTTAAAATAACTTTTTTCTTTATGAAAAAAAGAATACTTATGCTATGACCTACAATGAAAAATAAATAATGCAATAGCAAAAACAAAACAATCCCTTCCTCAAAACTTTAATAAATTCATTAGTCTATTTTAGGCAGATGCGCAGGTGGTACTGATTTGCTGATGCAAGCTATTGGCTTTCTAGGTCAATGTGTAATGAGGCAGAGTTGATTTCTGCTCCATCAGCTGCAGAGTAGGGTAAGAAAAGGACAGAACAGAGAAAGGTCAAGGTAGGCTAGAAAAGAAAAAGTATAGGAGAAAAATACACAGAAGAAAATACAGGTTCAAAGTTTAGTAACTACTAAGTAGGATCAGAGCCACTCCAGCTTCTGTATACAGTAATCACGAAGACAGAATTATTCTGAGTCATCCAAAGAACCTTTTCCCACATTTGGAATCACCTGTGTACTTTCTATTTAAGGTATCTGCAACATTACTGCATAGCCTGTCACTGCAGTTGTTGCAGACACCTGCAGTAGTCCTTGCTGTCCAGGTCTCACTCCCACAGCTGACTGACCCTTAAGCGATACATGGGATTACACTGTCACTGATGTCAGGAACCGGTTAAGGGTAAAAGCATGTCTATCAGAAAGCCACAGTTTGAAATTTTGTTCAACTTCAGCTGCTGACAAGTTATCTAGGAAGCAGCAGAAGAGCAGGCTGGGGACTAGAATGAAGCCCAACTCCAACTGAACTCCCCTGACATCTGAAACTGTGAGCAGATGGACTGTCTCCCAAAGCAGCTCACGCATAGCAAGACAGGGTCTTCCAGGAGTGTCCAGAGTATGTCAGCTCTCTGCCAGGCAGTCTAGCTGCTTACTTCCATGCACAGAGTTAAAAATAATCTTGCTTTTAGCGTGCTGGTTGTGCCATTACATAGTTCACCATTACATAAATCCACTGAGCATATCTTCTGAATAAAGGAAAATCTAGTCATGACTTAACTAGTATTTGTGCTTTGTAGTGCAGTTCAGAAGTTAAGAGGGCAAGTGAACCATCAGAATGAACAGAACTAAAACTAAAATCAAAAAAATCCCAACAACAAATTGCCGCCAGCTTCAGTCAGAGGATGGAAACCAGAAGTATTTGAACAACTGTTTTAAACTTGTTTGGCACATGCAGATGGTTAGCACAGCACAACTGATCCTTGTTTTGCACATTCTAAAGAAAGACAAAAATCTCATTGGCTGGTAAACTATTAGCAATACAAGGACTGGCAAAAAGCTGTAGAATTTTCTCACTCCACTTTTCAGTCTGGCTACAGCCTATTTTTACATTTGAAGCTGAATGAAATGCAGCTAGCCTGTCTCACTTTCAAGCTCCATTCATCAGGGGACAGCAGCCTTTACTTCAAGGAGTTCACCAACATACGAAAATTCAGCTTTGGGCTCGCAGAGAGGGTTCTGAAATTGTATCTGGTTTTATCAGTGTATGTTAAAGGAATACTATAGATAGGGGGAATATAACAAAACAATCCTTTAACATGCAAGAATGAAGATGTACTGCACTTGATTTAAATGGAAAGAGAAAGGATACTTCCCTTTTTTGAAGTTTATAGTAACACTCTGGGAAGGCTCTGATTCCCAGCTGGTCCGATACGCAGTGCTGGGCAAAAGAGGAGCAGATGTTTAGAGGATAAAGCAGACAGTAGGAAGTATCCTACTCTCTGTGACTTTCGGGGAAAAAGAACAGAAGGGAGCAACACACAATACAAAAAAGGTTGTCTCTCTCGTGTCTTTCTGCTTTAAAATTCTGCGAGTACTGCAATCTTCCTTCAAAGCTCACTGGCACCAGGGCCTGACCCAGCCAGGTGCTTTTCCTTCCAGCTGCACTGTGGAGTTATGTATGGAGTGTATCTTGCTTTAAGATATACCATGTTTTTCATCCCTTCCTCCTGAAGGAAAACAGTAGGATATATTTATTATAGCTAAAATAGTAATTGTAGCTTAAAATTGCAAGCTTTTGAAAGTAGTCTGTGCATCCTCTACAAAGAACAGCCAGCACAGAAAGCTGTCCATTTCTGGAACCTCATTAAGAAACTGGTTTCTTTACCTCGGGGTTCATACCTGCAGCTACTGATTCAGATGCACTTGAAATGTTTTTCAGGCTGCTAGTAAAACATAGGGGATAAAAGGATTTGAAATTGTTTTCCAGGTTTCTCACAATTCCTTCACCCAGCTACCTTCAGGGCAAACATTGAGCTCTTCCTCTTGAGGAAGAGCTATATGAAACATAAAATACTTAGCTGCACATCAGCCTCAGATATTTGTAACAATCAGCAGAAAATGCTCTAAGTTCACCTGCACACTGACGTCCTCATTGTCCTCACTGAGATGTCCGTTCATACTTGGGTTCATCAGCTCAATTTTTAAAGAGTATGTTTTTTAAAAATCAAAGCCCAGAAATACTGTTTGCTTTCTTCAATTGTAGAAGTACCCTGTAAGTCTTAAGTGCACTTGTACACAAGCTGTACTGGGACAGCAATCAGGTCAGAAGCCTAATTCAATTCACCCAGTGACACCAGTCAGTAACCCAGTGGAATTGGGGATACCTTTTTTGTTGTTCACACTGCAATATGGAAGCAAGAGATTAACTCCCCTCACCCCAACCCAGGCTTAAAATCAGCCTAAAGTGAGTTAAGCATCTGAAACAGGATTACTGTAAAAAGTTATTTCCTATTTTAGCTTATCATATCATGGAGAAGTTATCATCATTCTCACTCTGGAGCTGAGGCATCTGACACGATGGATAAATGGATGGTATTTCATTCTTGTGATTCAAACAGGATGCAAACCAGAGTCAAACAGGACTCCTCTTTTCTCTAGGAGTAATGTGTTATCTGTAATGATTGTGCAAATCTTGTGTTAGAAGTTTAAGTTTGAAGTCGGTAAGCCTGTGTGTGTGTAGAACAAGCATGCAGTTTCTGGAGGAGCGATGGCTTAAAGAACTTAATTTCAAAAACAAGTGACTTTTTTACACTGAACACGTTTTGCATCTTTGCTTTGACCATTTACATAGCCTATTCATTTTCTGCTCTCTATCACTAGACTAGATCAGAAAGCAAACCACGCCGTACTTGGGAAGGAAGTATTCTTACTAGATGCCTTTTCCTGGAAAAGAGAAGAGCTGTAGATGTTCAACTGAGTGTCAGGTTTGCTACTGTCCCTTCACTGCTCGGCGCTGGCGTGTACCCGCGGTGCTGCGGCGGGACCGGGCTGCAGGGCAGGCCCCCGCAGCGCCCGTGCTCCCGTCTGACAGGGGAGCGGTGTCGGCGGAGCAAGCGGCAGTTTTAAACAGTATTTATTCACACAGCCGCATTCTCCCACGGGAAGGAGGTCTTTTTAAAAGGACCACTGACCTTCACACC
>NW_009195623.1:0-1262 GCF_000690835.1 Fulmarus glacialis | reverse complement strand
TGGCTGCCTGCCAGGTTGAACCACAACACCAACCTACTACCCCTAATACTTCCTAAATGCTTTTGAACAAGCAATCCTGAGCAAAGAAAGAAACCATCCAAGAGCACAAGAGAAAAAATACACACAGAAATCACAAAGCAACCAACAAAAATATTTGCCTAATAAAACATTTCAATAATCGCAAAGTGTTATATCTTCCACTTTTAACTATCTGGTCTGTAGCTGTACTCTGAGGCTGCCTATTGACCTTTCTCACAAGTGTTATGAGAATTAGCTGCAAATACCCTTGGAGTTGACAGTGACTTGCAGAATTGCTGTTAGCAGCTTAATACAGGGCCCCAGAGGTATTGCCTGCTGTACAATAATAACGCTACTGCGGCATGCAACAAAGCTGTTGTAAGGCTTGCAGTATGGCAGACTACAATAGCATCTAGCTTTTTGAATATGTTCAGTGTTGGATTCTGCTGTACATAATTATGAAAAAAAAGATGTTCCTCACAACTGAAGTTCAAATGATGCATAAAGCATATAAAATATCACTGATTTGGTATCACATCTGAAGGATTACAAAATGGCACAGCAGACTTGATGAGGAACTCAAGAATGCTGGATAGTAAAAATCTGACAGATGGCTTTAGCAGGCAAACTGCAATAACACAGGTGAAAGTTTGACCAAGCCACTGCTGCCAATGCTGGTGAGTCCATCTGACAGAACGTCTGAGACCTGCTGTGAAAAAAATGCAGCAGAAAATCAGGTTGAAAAAGTAGGAAGGTGCTTGTGAGAAAGTCCCTTACTGCGCTGCAGTGACTGGACAGATAGTCCCATCCTCTGAAATGACAACGTAGCTATGTATGTCAGTCGTTAGCTCGTTTTACAACTAACCTCTGAACTTTTTATTGCACAGTTGTTCAGGTCTCAAGTGAAATACGATAAAGGAAGTACATGTTGATTTAACGCACTATTTGGGAGAAAAAAATTATTGTTGTACTTCTGTACAGGCAGGAATCTGACAGAGGCAGGAGAGTATCACTCGCAGATATTTAAAAGCAAATGTAGACCAGAGACGATTCGTTGCTGTAAAAGTCATTGATTTTGAGAAAATAAAAGCTGGCGACCTTACAAGGACGACACAAACGCGTAACGCTCCGGGGGGAAGGCGGCGGAGCAGACGGGTGCGCACGCTGGCACGCGCGCTTCGTTCTTTCTTCCTTCCTTCCTCTCCCGGACCCGATTCTGCAAATAACGCCCGGGCGATGCGCGC
>NW_009195622.1:0-5846 GCF_000690835.1 Fulmarus glacialis | reverse complement strand
GGGCCGGGGAGTATGTGCGGGGCCCCGCAAAGGCGGGCCGGCGGGGCACCCGGCCGTTATAGAGGGGTGAAAAGACCCTTTTGCTGCTGTCCAAGAAAGGCCTCGGGGGTCTGCTGCAGCGCTCCTTGTTCGGGTAAATGAAGCCCGGACCACCGGTTAGGGTAGAATTGTCTGCTTTATGCATCCGTTCCAAATCACAAAACTATAAAACCTCATACAATAAATGCGGTTGCAAAATGGGTCCTTTACAGAACTGCCCAAATCCTGGATCACGTTCTTGGAGCACAATTACGAGGACAGTGGGAGAGTGACACTCGTCAGCGACTCATCTTCCTCACCTGCTGCGCTAACAGAAATCACTTTCGAAAAACAACAGGTTCTCCACATGTAAGAGTGCTTGCTCGAGGACAACCTGGACTAAACCAAAATAAGCTGCTCAGCCCGATGGAGGAGTCTCCCACCTTTGGTGCCAATTTAACTTAAATGGTTTCAGTCACCATCTTAAATTACACTGTTCTGTTTTTCCCCTGTAGGCAAAGAAACACTTAATGTCTTACCGCTTTCATTTTCTTGTTCTTATCCGCTAAGGAAACGGTAACCAACCCAATTTCCAGAGATCCCTAATTTGCCACTCCCTTAAAAGCCGGCTCCAATACAGCGACAACAAAAATCACCACTGTCAAAAATACTAGTCGCAGCACTTTATATTTCTGACACTCTGAGGAAGCGAGGTCTCCTTTTTAACAGAACACCACCATTAACAGGGTTCTGCAAAGAGTTTTGAAGAATATTTCAATTTAAGCCTGAGACATCAAGCCAGGTTAAATTCACTGGATACAACTTTGTTCTGCTGAAGTCAATGCTTGATTCCCACCTGGCAAGAAGCCATCTCAGCCCATCTAAGCTATATATCCCCTTAACTCTGCTGTCTGAGACACTAATTTTCCTCTACAAATATGCTAAAAAATACACTACTTTTCAAATGTATTTTCCAACCACTATAAATTAGATTTTCTTACCAACTAGACATCATTTTCATAGGAATTCCACACCCACAAGGAAAAGATACCTGTACATTTCAGTCGCCACACAGCAAATTGACCATACACTAACACCTCATCTCCCTCAGCTGCAAATAATCACGTTGTAGGAAAAGAGCTGTCACTGTGCTTCCAAAACCAGCTGTGCTATCAGCTCCTTGGCATCCTTCATGCTGGAGGAGATCTCGGAGCCATCTTCTGCCACATGGGTACCAATCAAGAACATCTTTCTCTTGTCCCCAGTATCAGACAGTGCCAGAGCATCGTGGATATCGGTGATGCAATATGCACCTTCGAGGTCCTGATACGCAAAAACAAAACAAGTCTGTTATTTCCTGCTTTGAGCCACTGTCTTTGTCCAGGGAGGGGAAGGGTCTCAAAGGCTCTGGGGGCACCATTCTTACATACCTTCTATGAGATCAAGTTCCCATGCCCTAAAATGCTTTGGGGAAAAAAAATGTTTATCCTTAACCTAATTTCTTCCCAAAGAAATAAGGGTACAGTTCTGTTTCTAGTAATTCCAGTGTTTCTGATAATAATGTAAGACCACCTGTACAAGGCAGACAAAAGTCTTGCTGGCCAAGACCCCAGGCGCCCAGCACAGAGTTACGAGAACAGGGCAAACATACAACAGTCATTCCCTGCGTACCTTCTCAGCCACCAGTGTTTCTGACTCCAGGACCTAGAGAATCAGTAGTAGCATTTGTGTTTGATGAAGCCAAAGCCTGCGCTTGCGTTCAAGAGTAACACAAAGGACTACTAGTAATATGCCTAAGTTACTAGAAATTTAGGAGATAACAACGTAGAGCAAACCGAGCACACAGCCCTCATAAAAGAAAATCTGGGCTTAAAAACCCTGGGCTGTTCCATCATCTGACCATACCATAGGCACAATTCTATTCCAGGTACAGCACCAGTCACTGACACTGTCACAAAGATCTTAGGAGAAAGCACTGCCTTGTGAGGAAAGCTGCTTTTCTCTCATGCTTCAGCAGCAGCCTTAGGAGCAAGCAACCGGACAATATGAAGGCAAACAATGATGCTTCACTTTTTGGCTGCTGCTAGTTTACCTAGTGGTACTTCTAGACAGACATTCAGAACAGAAACCTAACAGGTCTAACTGTGGTCTCCCTTGCAGCTCTCAAACCTTGCAACTCTACAGCAGTTTCCACCATTATTTCCATCCACAGCTCTGATTGTACCGTCTCTGAGCACAGGACCTGCATCTTGCAGATCCAAAACTCAACCTCAGATTATTTTCTTTTGTGGTCAACAGGTGTCCCAGAAAGACCCCCAGCTCCCAGCCATGTGGCCTCCTTAAAGGCGTGAAAGGCTTTGTTCCTGTTTCCAGAGCTGCTGCCAGCCCAAGCCCAGCTAGCAGCAGGGAACTCTTACCTGCTTGTTGGCCAGAACCACCACCGGCAGGGTGGAGTTGTTCTGGATCAGCTGATGAAGCAGCTGTTTCGCCACAGGCAGTCGGGCATGATCGGCCGAGTCCACGACATAGATTAGCAACAGCACTTTGGGCAGGTACATCTTCCAGTATGAACGCAGAGATTCATTGCCCCCAACTGGAAGAGAAAACAGCAGCACAAGATTCACCAAGTAATCCAAGCAGCACTGCTCCCAGAGGTGTGGACACAGGCCCTGGGCTGAAAACCCAAGGTATTTGGGTTAACAAAAACTCAAAGTATTTGGGCTACTCTATATGAAACTGGAAGTAGTTTTATTTTCCCCAGTCAAGTCCCATGCAGGCATATGTGTATGCTCGGGGCGGGGGAAGAGGGAAAATCTTCCCATTTTAAGCTCTTATTTTGAGAGGATTCTGGGTTCAGTTTCTTTATGGTTGCTTTCTGCCTTGTTGGTTCTTGCTCTCAAGCTAGTAGGGAGAGCTGAAAGAGGTTCAGTGTCCACAAAAACCATGTGAGAATGTCCCCATATAACCTATCTCCACATGCCCATCTCATCTTAAGACAAAGCAGGCCTACAATTTCCAAAGAAGAAATATAGCTCTGAGGTAGGGAGGGCTCTCATCAGATTTGTATGACACTAGGGACTAGTTCAAAGCTCCCACAGTTTTCATACTGCCAATAACCAGAGGTGCTTAGGAAGAGAGAAAAATCAAGTCCCAGCAGACTCTTTAGGCAATCCTTAGGTGATGGGAGAAATCTTTGCACAGGATACCCCTTGACCCTTTCTCTGCTGGATACAGATGAAAGCTGTCCACCTTCAAAACCAGGTCTTATAACAATTCTGTGGTGAAACCATATGCAGCAAGTTGCCTGAGACTGTTGTTCCCATCTGGGGACAAAAAGAGTTTGGTAGTTTGCTGAGTTTGATAGGAGCAGGAGTAGCAACAGTACATTAAGTGTTTCAGACGTGTTTTCAGTTCTCCGGGTCTTCTCCTAGGTACACTGCAGAACCACTCGCTCAAGAGTACTGAGGTGCTCAGAAGGCATTTGGGGTGAGTCCCCCAAATGTAGCAAGTTTTCAAAGCAATGCATTTGGGGTTCCCTATAATTGTCTCCTGCCTTATACAGGAGCTCTTTTCTAAACTGACTTGCTAATCAGCCACCTTTTACTGCCCTCAGTGACTTTGCTCTGTTTCAAAGCAATTTTGCTTTCACTTAAGTCAAAATGATTCAGTACTTTCAAGAATGTAGAAATGGAGGCAACGTCTCCCACTGGGGCATGCCTGACTCTTCTTCAAGAGCCCCACCATATCTGCAGGCAGAACTGCAAGTCTGCCACTGTGGAAAGGAGCCAAAGGGCTGTGACTGACACATCACACTTGGGACAGGTGCGTCTGATTCTGCACTGTGATGTTTTGGGGGCTCACCACCGTTCCCTGTGTTAAGTGCATTCATGCATAGCATAACCCAGGGGTCAGCAACCTCACAGAGAACATTTATTTTTCCCAAACCAGAAGGAACTCAGCAGAAGCCAGGAGCTCCTATCCCTTGCAGAGGCAAGATACCACCCACTTATCTATATGATGGTACAACGAAAAAGATAGAACAGTTTTTTGTCTGTCTAAGCCAGCAACATAATAACCCTGCTGTCTGCTGATCATCTTTGCCACGTGATCACAGCATAGGCTGCTAACCCCTGGACTAGGCAGCGGTACAGACTAGATAAGTAACCAGATTAGAGAGCCATGCACGGATTTACCTGGCTGAAACTGGCCTGAGACATTTCATTTCCCATGGGTCAGATCGCAGCAATCACATCTCAGTCACTACCAACCTGGACCAGAGAGGGAAGGACGACTCAGAAACAACAGGTTCTGCTGTGGGGTGTGCAGCGCTGGGCCCAGGCCACCCCCAGGCAGCAGCAGAGGTACTGCGGATTTCTCTGGGCTCGGCTACGCAAAGCACCTCCCAGCAGGAGACACAGACTCCTACTAGGAGAGGGGCACAGACTATAAGCATCTCTGGAGACAGGATTTCCCTAAGACACCGCAGAGACTCCTACGGTAGTAGGACTGGGAATGAAACTCTGCCTTAGTGGCCTCATCTTCACATCCTAAAGACTTACCTGGGAACAGCACAGCTCCTTTAAGCCTGCTATCAAAGGTACGGAGGCGTCTATGGGCTAGCTGCCAACTGAGCCTGTTGAGCACTGGTACAGCACAGTGCTGAAACAGCAGGAAGCAAAGGGCAGCCTCTGCCTCCGCAGAAGGCAGGCACAGATGAGGCGAGGATGTCAGCCTCTCTGTACCAGGGACTGACCTGACTCCAGGGCCTCTTCCTTCCCTCATCAGCTAGCTGCACCTAGAACAGCTGTGACACCCCAAAAGCATCGCAGGAGATGCTCTCTGCAGGCACAGACAATATCCAAAAATCAGTGCTAAGGACAACACAGAAAGTTTAGTGAAAACCTACAGACGTTCAAAAGCTGTTAAAGGCTAGAAAACACCATTGATGAGGCTTTTGAACAAAAAGGGTACAAGCTTTTCTCTTTCTCCTTTCTTCTTTCACCTTATTATTTATTCCTCTTCTGCTCTTGCCCTTCGCCAGGCATGAGCACCAAGGAGAAGCTGTACAACACACAATGGCTACGGACCACACACGATGGCTACGGACCACAACACAGGGCTTACTGGGGACACCTCTGCTTTGGGCTGGTTTCATGCAATCAGTCTTGTTACCCTGCTCTCTCTGGGAGCAGAACTGCCTGGAGGACAGGGCTGACCGAACATAGATCCCTTCTAACACCAGCATATCATCTCATTCAAGAAGCGGGGTGGGAAAGCAGAATCCCCAAAGAGAAAATAATCACAACTTCAAGTTATCAGAGCAGGCACGAGGGAATATGGAGGTTTTAGAATATGGGCCTGATCCCTAGGACATAGGATAGGAACTTATTTTACGTTCTGTACTAAAACAGGTTCACTCACTCTCCAGGAACTCCATCTGGGACTCTCCAGTATTGATGCAGACGGCATTGAAGCCCTCGGTGGGAGCCACGCTGCGCTTGACGTGGTTAGTTGCCAGGGAGTGGAGAACGCTGGTTTTCCCAGCCCCATCCAGGCCCAGCACCAGTATCTGCTTGCGGTGTCCTTTACCCTGCAAAACGGGGGACAGCACGCTTAGCCAGCGCATGTGCAAAGCTTAGCAGTGCTGGGGGAAAAAGGAGGCTTTACAAGGGGTCTGGAGGGAACAGGAAAAGCCATTTCTCGGTGAAAAGGGAGAAGGTGCCTGCCGGGCTCCTGCGGCACAAGCACCCGGCCGCAGCGCCGGCGAGGCGACGGGAAGCCAGGGACGCGCAGACAACGCGCAGCTGGGGAGGCAAGCGGAGGGAGCG
>NW_009195621.1:0-12337 GCF_000690835.1 Fulmarus glacialis | reverse complement strand
TAACTGCTATATAATACTGTATGTCATCAGTACTATGGTGGCTATATGCCATATCAAAGGCACTGCAGTAAGAATCACCCAAATTAATGAAGAATGAATTGTGATGAAATGAGCAAAGTGCAGCAGTGATGGAACCAGAACTGGCTTCAGGAAGCAACAGTCCAACACCACACACCATCTCTCCTGCCCTGAAGAACTGTTATGACAGATGGAGCCCAAAGTCATGGACTAAATGAACTCAATGGACATTTTAGAGGCATGGCCCATAGACTAAGCGAATGATATCTGTATGTATATGTCAAAAGACAAGAAAGGTGGTGGTGATTAATTGGGATGCATTGGAAAGTGCGGGACCTGGGCAAGACATAGATGGTATAGAATAAGGGGTGGGTACTGTCCTTGTTTCGGCTGGGATAGAGTTAATTGTTTTCCTAATAGTTGATATAGTAGTGTGTTTTGGATTTAGGATGAGAATAATGTCGATAACACACTAATGTTTTAGTTGTTGCTGAGCAGTGCTTACACTAAGTCAAGGAGTTTTCAGCTTCTCATACTGCCCTGCCAGCGAGGAGGCTGGAGGTGCGCAAGAAGTTGGGAGGGGACACAACTAGGACAGCTGACCCAAACTGACCAAAGGGATATTCCTTACTATATGATGTCATGCTGAACAAAAAAACTGGGGGGAGTTGGCCGGGGGGGGCCCGGCTGCTCCTCGGGAACTGGCTGGGCATCAGTCAGCAGGTGGTGAGCAATTGCACTGTGCATCACTTGTTTTGTATATTCTTTTATCATTATTATTATTATCCCTTCCTTTTCTGTCCTATTAAATTGTCTTTATCTCAACCCATGAGTTTCATCTTTCTTCCAATTCTCTCCCCCGTCCCACTGGGGTGTGGTATTTAGCTGCCTGCTGGGTTAAACCACGACATACAGGTACATCACTTGTGAACTTACTGTGTTGGATTTACAGTATGTACACAGATTAACTCTACATCATGTGTCTAGCATTAAAATCTATTCTAGAGTAATTCAACATGCTTAGTCTCCTTGAGTTGTTCTGGGAAGAGCACCTATTAATTATTAGAATGGGATTTAAAAGTCTAGAGATTCATTTGCATTACCTAGCTTATTTCCAAAAAAGGTATCATTTAGGTGAATGCTCAGTGAGGAATTAGTACTATAAAGCTTAAAACTGGTGTGTTGGTAGGTAAAGACCTTAATATAAGAAAGAATTAAGACTATAGTGTGTATGATGTATGCTATGTAATATTTGTAGTAATGTTGGTTTATGGGGGGATTGGCCGGGGGGGTTGGGCTGCTGCTCGGGATCTGGCTGGGCATTGGTCAGCAGGTGGTGAGCAATTGCACTGTGCATCACTTGTTTTGTATATTCTTTTATCATTATTATTATTATCCCTTCCTTTTCTGTCCTATTAAATTGTCTTTATCTCAACCCATGAGTTTCATCTTTCTTCCAATTCTCTCCCCCGTCCCACTGGGGTGTGGTATTTAGCTGCCTGCTGGGTTAAACCACGACATACAGGTACATCACTTGTGAACTTACTGTGTTGGATTTACAGTATGTACACAGATTAACTCTACATCATGTGTCTAGCATTAAAATCTATTCTAGAGTAATTCAACATGCTTAGTCTCCTTGAGTTGTTCTGGGAAGAGCACCTATTAATTATTAGAATGGGATTTAAAAGTCTAGAGATTCATTTGCATTACCTAGCTTATTTCCAAAAAAGGTATCATTTAGGTGAATGCTCAGTGAGGAATTAGTACTATAAAGCTTAAAACTGGTGTGTTGGTAGGTAAAGACCTTAATATAAGAAAGAATTAAGACTATAGTGTGTATGATGTATGCTATGTAATATTTGTAGTAATGTTGGTTTACACCTGTGGAAAAAAGGAATGAGAGACATGAACTAGAAATGATTTGGTTTTGTGCATAATGTCTTGGGTTTGAGTTAGGTATATTCCTCTATGACTAACTGTAGTTCACTTTTTTTTTTTTTTAATGGAGAGTAAGATTTATATAAGAATGGATAGTGATACGTAGGAAGGAGAAGGGCAGTTGCTGATAAGAGTATTTTGTCTAAATGTAATATGAATTCTCATGCCACTCTGCAAAACTTTCTTTTTTTTTGGAGGTTTTTGTTTTGGGGTTCTATGGTGATAGATATTGGTGTTGAGGACTTTTAAACAAGATAAGGTGAGCAAATAAAAGTAAAACTGCAAGAGAAAAATATGAGCACAAAAGAAAAGTTGCATAGTGCTTCTGAAATTAAGTTACAACTTTCTGACAGTTTTAGGCCTATCTAGCCTAGGCATAAAAAAGTTCAGCATAGATAAGCCGTAGGTAGATGTGTACAGATAAGTTATTACTGTCACAACTTCATATTTACAGCATTAATATGACGACAACAACATTAACAGCAATGTACCTTAAAAATACTTTTTCAGTATTATATATTTTAAGGGAGAAAACAAACAGAAACTCTGCTGAAAATTCAAGTTGCCAAAACTCCTGATTCTCAGTGAAATTTCACACTAATTTCCTGCACAGATTTGGAGAAAGATAGGAATGTAGATTTCATATGAAGCTTCTATTATAACTGTATGACACTATTTTCAGAAGTCAGACAAATTTTTTTGAGAACATGACCATATTTAGGTTTATTTGAAATTTATATGTTATGCTTAGATTCAAACAAGCTTAGACCTCACTTAGAGGTGCAAAAGCATGCCGATAAAATTAAGAAGAAGTTGTTTCCCAAAATACACTATTTATTTGATTTCATTGAACTTTGGATAAGGTCTCACCATAGTCCTGATCAGTATTTGTAACTAAGTGTTTAACAACACCTAAGAGGTGGCATATATCACACAAGGAGCAATAGTTCTGGAACTAATAGAATCAATCGACAGAAGCTCTGTGGAGGAGATGTTAGTTTTGAGATATTTTGTGAATCTGAATACTCCTCAGGAAGTACATTGGCCCCAATAGAATCAGTAGGATAAAGATAGATGGAACTGAATATCATCAAAATAATAGTGATGAATTAGCCTATTCCATTGGAAGATTGAAACCAATGATAGATGGATGATAGGAATCAGTTTTGTGAGCAGGCAATCTCTCATGGAAAGCAGATTTCTAAGACAGATAGACTATAATTTTTAGATAATTTCAGATCTAATGTCTCTCATATATTCATTGAACCCTGAACTAAGAAAGGTTTACAGGAATAAACCTAAAGAAGAAAATATTCTGTGTACAGTCAAAAATATAGTTTTTAAAAGATTATGAATATATCATTGCCTAGAAAATTCACTGAAAAATTAATAACATTTACACATTTATAACCCACAATAAAGTATGTGCTATTCCTTATTGGTGAATAAAACTTAACCCTCTCGGCTAAAGAGGGTGTATATATGTAAATCCTACCTTGCACAAGCAGCGACCTATGAATAGATATTTATATGAGAGGAAGCTTTCATCTCTTTCTTTTTGGCAACATGACATACTGGCAACTATTTTTAAATGCTGTACTGCATATTATCCCAAAAGGTTGTTATTAAAACTCTCTGCAAGGTATGATAAAATGAAAAGAAAAAAACTGCCTCACACATTGCATGAAAACATATCTGATTCTAACCATACGTGGAATCTGTTTGCTGTTAGCATTTTACATACAGTATTATTGAGACAGTATCACCTTTTAAAAATAACTTATATGCTTACAGTATATCTTTATATTTGTCATAAAGTAATTAAAACCACTAAAATATACTTTCTTATACAATTACAGATTATTTAAGTGTAATGAGAATATTTCTAGCTTTTATAAAAATATTTATTAAAGTATATCTAAAGTTACACAAACAAAATCAGCTTATGCATGCAGTTCATTTAAACAGTGACAAATTGAATTCAACTGTCTATCAACACATAACAGTGATATATTTAACTATTTGCCCTATTATAATTACTGTCAACTATTATACATGACTGTGACAACTCTACATGAAAGCATAATGTAGGGACACTGAAAAAATATTTTTTTCCAGTGTTGCATGATATGAACTAGGACTAAGCTTCTGGGAATGTCTGCACAATACCATGCAGTCAGCTACACAATCTATCAACAAGCTGATTTGTGTTTCAGAAGTACTTTAGCCACAATGATGCATGGTATGGTATAGGGTTACATTATAGGTTCAATGTTGTGAAAAAGATTATAAGTATCTTCATTCGATATGTAGTATGAAGATGATGTATGTAAGGAAGAGGTTTTGTAAGCTGAACACAAGCATCTGAGAAAACCAAAGGAATCAACTTGCTTTGGCTGTGCATAGGCTACAAAGCATGCTACATTTTGCGGTGAACACTACGGTCCTGATAATATGATCAGAGTACTCATTGGTAACAGGATCAGTGTACTGCCTTTTGGTCAGACTCCCACACTTCCTTTTCTTGAAATTAAGGTCATAGAATACATAGCTTCTGTTACCTAAGAGCAACTATTTCACATTACTTTACTTTAGTGTTTCCTCTTTAAAATAAAGTTCTCTTATTTAGCTATTTGGCAAACTTGGAGAAATGTGAGGAGAGTCTTACTACTTGTTGGAAAAATCTAAGCATTTAAAGAGAGAGATTGCCTCTCTGTGAAGTCATGTTGAACCTGTTGTTGTCTGCTATACAGTATATGTGCATGGTGTGTATGCCAACTTTGACTTCCTCTGCCAAAGAGGAGACATTATTCCATGAATAGGCATTGACACACATTGATAAGTATATTTTGGTGAATGTCAAGAATTAAAAGTTTGTATTGCCAAAACCAGGAGTTTAGCTTGGAAAGGGTAACATATCTTTTTTCTTTTTTTTTTTTTTATTTTTTTTTAATGTAACATTCCTTTTATTTAATTCCAAAGACTATAGTTCAGTTTAATTTCATTTTTTTGCCTCCAAAGCTCTATTAAACAAAACAAAACTAAGATAACAGTCTTCACATAAGCAATTGAACTGCTTAAATATATCTTCAATGATTCCAAAAGTCTCTCTTTTCATAAGAGTTTGATTATGGGAGCGCTGTGACTATACAAATTCAGACTAGATATACTAGCCATTGAAATAATGACTTTAATTTTTTTTTTCATACTTGTTAAGGTAGGGACAAGAAGTTAATATGTTGTTATGTTCACCTTATAATGATAGAGTTATCTGATGTACCCATCTGGAAAACACAGATGATTAACTGATTAAAAAAATCTCTACAACTAGAAGCTGAAAACTTCCAGCCATCATTTTAATTTTGGTATATACATCATACTCCTATATCCTGTGACTTTGCAGTTCTTTGTGAATTTCTGCTAGGATGTACTGATAGAATGTAGGATTAATTACACTGAATGACCAAAATAATCAAGAAGTAGATAAAGAAAAATATTTCTCTTTAAAATAAGTTTAGTAATCTGTTTTCTGCTGTGTAGAGGCCAGAAGAAAAAGACAGGTGGTATGTTCATTGCCTGGAGGATGAGCAAGTCTCTTGTGCCATTCACCTGTGACCTTTCCGGCTGAGGGATAATAGAAGAGCTCCAGAATTAAAGAGCACCTTTCAGATAAAAAAGGTTGGATAATCTTCAGGGTTTAAAATGTGTCACCATTTCTTTTGTTTTATCTTTTCTCTTTACAAATGGCCTGAATAACAAGTGGCACAGTATTACTGATACTAAAGCTATTTTCTTACTGTAAAAAAGGGGAAATGAATCTCTAAAAGGGTTGAGATGTAATTAAAATACAGTATATTTTTCCAAGCTCACTTTTCCCCTATAGCTATTGACTATTGTTGGTGTTTGCATGTCGTGCAGTGGATAAGGATTATATCACTCATTACAGAATTAACGTCAAAGAAATCTATCCAAAAGCCATGCCATTTACTCTGCTATAGCCAACATAAGACATACACAAGAAAGGTGTCTTGTACAAACTCCTATCAGATCATTCACTTTAATAGTGTCCCGTCATGTGAAAAGGAAGGGTTTTACAAGAGTCATACCTATTTAACAGCTCAGCTAAAGCTGGATTCTTTTAAATCCTATTGTTTCAAGTTGTATTTTTTACTTCTGTGTATTATTTCACTTGATGTATTGGACATACAACTATTTTGTAAATTTCAGCCTCCCTTTTGTTTGTTTGGCTTTCTCCTTGTTTATTTGGACTATTTGACCCATAGGAGGAGTAAAATTCTAATGTAGAAATATGTTCTGACTTCAAGATCAGAGGGAATTATATCAGAAAAGGTTCATAGTAATTTTTGATAACTAAATTTCAAGATGTAAGTATTCCTAAATCAAAATCACCTTATTTTGAAAGTGTAGGATTCCCCACATATAGTTTTGTTATAAGTGGGTATCACTCGGTTAAAACAAATGTATACAATCACAAGCTGATATTTGCAGGAAGATAAACAGCATTTTGCATTGGTTTATTTGGTAAATATAGTCCTTTTTCTTTATATGTGAGTAACACATATATATATATATGTTTTCGTTCAAACAATGCCTTGATTTAAAGGAGTATACATTGCTTTAAATAAAGCTCAGAATAATGGTTCCTAATCTCTCATTTATGTTAGGTATTTATTTCAAAATCCATTAAATCCTTTGACAAGAAGTTCCGTTTTGATGGAGGAGAGCATGTTTTTATTCTTTGTATAGTACCTAAGACTAGAGACCTAAGAGTGGTTTATATAATGGCCTAAATGCAGAATAGGGTCTCTGACCAATCTGGCTTAAAGATATATACAATCTGGAGGTTACAGACGAGTCGAGTGAGCTAAGTACATCTTGTTTGCATATTCCTTGTTTCCCTTTCAGATTCATCCAGCAAGAAGAATCAGGATTTGTTGGCCAGGATAACTAAGCTAGCACTGGAGATGTTACAGATGGCAGATCCTACAAGGAAAAAGGAAATTACTAGGCATGAGAAGCCAGGATAGGAATTATGATTTTCTGAATTATCCTAGCCCTTGAGCAGTGAATCTTTTATAGTGGTATTTTTTAGGTCAGTGTAAAAACCAAAGTCACAGTCTAGCCAAAACTGCTGAATGTATCAGGCTATCAGATTTAAGTACAAATGGAGATATTCTAAGAAATCAAATGTTATATAGGAAATAATATTATATTGAGGAAAAAAATTGTCAGATCTAAAAGAAAATAATACATAAATCATTTTCTTTCCTTGAACTGAGTAATTTTTAGCTGCACACCATACCGTCACCATACCGGTTCTCTTAATGTTTCTATTTGCTTAATTAACTTTTCTTTCATCCATCAAATACAATTCTGAGAGTCATGCAGAACTAAAGAGCTGATACTCATCTTTGTTCAGGCCATTCTGATTTCAGTTAACAATTTAGTAATTAGAAAACAAACAAACAAGCAGGTAAAAATACGATGTAAATGATCTGATAATCAGCAGGTCTTAAGCTAAAATAAACAAATCAGTAATATGGAAAGAAAGTGCCTTTCAGGTGAATCACCATGAAATCACTAAGCTCTTATATTTTTCCATTTTTTATGGTTGAAAGAAAAGACTAACATTAAATTAACATTATTGTATTATTATGTTATAACAATAACGATTCCCTGCCTTTTAGAACCTACAATAATGATCAGACTTTGTTAACTATTGTAGATAGCTTTGTTCTTTGAAAGAAGTTCAATTCTTGCCATAATGGTCACTATTGCAAGCACCCACATAGACAGAAGGTTAAACAGGCACTCACATCCTAGCCAACACCTTTTTAAGAGACACTGGAGGGAAGTGGTGTGGTGTGCCTAAAAGGAAATTATATTTTTCCAAAGGTATATGAAAGACACTTAATATCGTCCAGTGAAGACACGGAAATAATATGGTGAGATGTTTTATTATGATAGAACGTTGAAATTTTTCCTGGTGTCCTGTTCACAGTATTTTCATGGCACTCACGTGAATTATCAGAAGTTTATGGAATCTTGTCCTCACTTTGTCTCATCTTTTGCAAGGGTCCAATGCAGCAACATGCTCTTTTAGTACAACTTTCTCTGTGAGCTAGATGGAAAATCAGGCATGAGATGTTGGTTCTGTAGGCTAATTTCCACCTATGATCTAGGGCATCCATTCGCAATTCAAATGTCATCACTTCTAGAAAGTTCTAATACTTGGATAGGAAAGATTCCCACACCAGTGTCATGGTCATGAAGTTAAAGTCTAGGTTGAATGCCCTCGACAATGGGTTGTGGGATAACCTGTGATGTGCAAAAACCTCATTTGCATCTTCAGTGTAACTTAGTTTTATCCTGGCCTAAACCAAGAAAACATATAAAATATTAAGCAACAGCTGGTCAGATCAGAAGACTTATTCCCCCATAGTTGAAATCAAGAATGTATTTCAAATTCAAGCAAAAATTTATGATGAATCCTAACAAAAACTAACTTGACAAAAATTTGAGTTTATTTGTTTTTTTTTTTTTTTTTATCGGTAAGAATAAATTTTCCAGGTTCACTTCATTGACAAAACTTTTTGCACAGCCTTAGCATCTTTCCACATACCACAATTTGCTGGAACCAATACTGCATGAGATAATTCATTAGGGACAGATGATGCAAATTCACTAGCTCGGCATATCCCCAGTGAAGATATTGCACTATTAGATGTATACAATTCTTTTGTTCTTCTTTCTCAGCAGTTATCCTTACTGATACAGTCAGTGTTTCATCTCAGCATGAAATAACATTAGATAACATTGCATTCTGAGGAAGTGGAAAAAACAAGGGCTCCACAAATGAGGATGAATTAGAAATGCTCTTGCAGTAAAGGCCCTGGAGTTATGAACGAGAAACTGATGAATGTACTTAGTAAGGGACTTTATACAAAATCTTCCTCCTGCTGTCTTATTCTTTAGCATATTCTGCTTCTGAAAGGCATTTTTTGACAAGTGTTAAAGCAGAATTTCCATACATTACCTGGGCTTTTCTAATTTTTTATTTTTATTTTTTTAGTAAAAAGTGCCTGGCCAGAGGACATTTTGGTACTATTGATATTCTGAAAATGGACATGATTTTCTTTGCAGTGTAAGTTTCTCCTGTAGAAAAACATATAATGAAAAAGTAAATAATGTGATTAAGACTTAAAGCAAAACAGACCTAAGGGACAGGATTAATCTCACCTAACTCTAAACATCTAGTAAAGTAACATCTCAGATAGCTAATCAGGAAACTTTTATAATCAATAAAAGTTTTTAGGATATGATTCATTTCACCTGTTTTGGATACATACAGTACAGTACGCTAAACTGCATCACAGCCATAGCCATAGTGCTCTATTATTTTTAAAAGCAACTTGCATAACCAGATTGTGTCAACCTATATGGCAGGTCAGATTAACTTAACTCACACATTTTGTTAATACCTGCTGCAAAACTGTAAGCTGTTTCCTCAAAACAAAATTTTTCCAGACAGATGTAGTTTCTGACTTCATTTCATTCAGTCTATGGCCACAGATGTCCTGTGGAATAATTTTTTCCAGCTATGTAAAAATCTTAGGCTTACTAATAATGCACCAGGAGGGACTATAAACACACTACATATACACACACTTTGTATCTGTGACTAAGCGCTGATTAATAGATACTGGTATCACTTCATCACTACAAAGTCAGAAATTATTTTTCACTCTTTTCATTAGATAACACTGTTCTGTATAAATATATCTGATCATCCCAAGTTTTTGAAAAGTACTATTTTCTATCTTGGCTTTAATTCAAATAAGAACAGAAACTTTTTAATTAATTTTTTAAGTTATAAGAAGTTATAAGGTTTTTCTGTGGACCTATATAGTTTTTTATAATGAGTATCATTGCAATACTGAAGTTTATTCTAGTAAAAAAATAATAACAGTTTCCTTTAATCACTAAGAATTTGTTAAAGATAGCAACAAATTCTTCATGCATAAAAGGAACTGGAAAATCTTGTCAAAATTTTGCAGCCCACTGCAGAATACATTAATGAAACTTTTTTCACATGCAGCCAATTTGTAAGTAATGTGGGTCTTAACTTCAAATAAAATCTTTCAAGATTTTTTTTTTGTGTGCTTTACTTAATTGAACTGCTTAACTGAAGTCCAGCTTAATTGAACAATTCCTATGAATTGTAGTTCATAGGAAGAAAACTAGTTACAATTTTTTAACTGGTAATTTTCTTTACAGCTAAGATTAGATATATTTGTGAAGGCATATACTTACTAGACTGCATGCCTTTCTCATTTGAATGTTGTTAAAATTATTTCATACAAATCTAAATCTAACTTACACATGTGCTAATGTAATTCCTTGTGAAAATCAGTTTTAAAATGTACTATGTTATTTCTGCCAGGGAACTTAAACTCCTCTTCTGTAGTATTAATAGTTCTCCACTGGAATTATCTGAAACACTCAAACCTTCTGAGCAGCTTTACCTAGCCATTCTATTAACATAAAAAATAAAAAAAGAAATCACTTAAAGAAAGACTTCTTTTTTTTCTCGTAATATAGAATATTCTTAGGAAAACAAAACCAAAAACCTGCATGCAACAGGAAATAGTTCTGTAGCAATCATAAATAAGCATCATGCCCTAAACGGTATAGAATCAGTGAATCGTAGAATATCTTGAGTTGGGAGGGACCCATAAGGATCGTCAAGTCCAATTCCCTGCTCCTCGCAGGACTACCTAAACCTAAACTATATGACTAAGAGCCTCATCCAGACACTCCTTGAACTCTGACAGGCTTGGTGCTGTGACAGACGACCGTCTCAGGGAAGAACCTTTTCCTAATGTCCAATCTGAACTTCCCCTGATGCAGCTTCATTCCCTTTCCTCATGTCCTATCGCTGGTCACCAGAGAGATGAGATCAGCACCTCCCTCTCTGCTGTCCCCCTTGAGGGAGTTGTAGACTGCGATGAGGTCACTGCAGTAGCTTTATATCATTTGTATGCACAGCATTTATTTCTTCTTAAACTCCCTAGATATTAAATTTTAAAATAATGACACTTTTCATGCACTTTCATACATACAGAAGTAGTCAGCAGCTTGTTTTCAAAGGTATCTAATAGCAGGTTTGTCTTTTTCTTCTTGTGAAAAACAAATGTGAGTCATGGTAATGATATTTACTCAGTTTTACAGAACTGGATACAAATTAGTTACCATATAACTTAAACTATATATATACACACACACATTAATACATACTGTATTGTACAAAAAACATTTTTTAAATTAAATTTTTAAAATATCACAGAAGAAAAAACTTGCATTAAATCCTTTTTCTGTCTCACTTTGTACACTGCTTATAACTATTTTAATTAGTCCTAAGGATTTGATTAATTCTTCATTTGCATGCATGTAATATGCACGTACACACACATACACACATTCAAACAGGATGTATATTTGCATACACAGACTTTATTACATATATTAAAAGACAACATGAATTCTTCAGTGTTAATCAGACTTATTTTGGGAATCACATTGTCTACTCTCCTGTGAATACCTATGAAAACTTTCTCCCACAAAATTCCCTCATTTTTCCTATATAAGCGTTCCCCTTCCCCTCTAATAACCATGTAGTGAGATGTTTATTTTTTCCCCCAATAGTTTAATAAATAAATAAATTTACTTCAACCATCTTCAACTTGCATAAAATTAACATAAGAGTTTCATAACTAAAAGTCATTAAAATATTTATTTACTTTTCAGGAAACACAACAGTTGAAATCCTTACTATAGAGAAATTCTTACCCTAGGGAATTTTGGCACTTACTTCAGCAGAGTAAAGGTTCTGTTACCCAGTATTTTGTTAAAGTAGTTTACAGAATATATGCCTACAGAATACAGTGCTCTATTTAGCAGCAGTTCATCCTTACCTTTGCTTCCTGATGCTGAGTGGGTTGCAGCAAAAGCAGGGAACAAGGCATTTTGCTTTTGCAATTGATCTACGTGATGAAGCACAGAGTTGCAATCAGATTCATAACTACTTTTCAACTGGCAAATCCTTCCCATTAGGACTCCTGAGGATGATTTCAGAGACTGCTGAAGCCCTGAATTGCTGCTGAATGACCTGAATATTCTTAATTTTTCTCCCAGAACAAACATGAATGTGATTCTTTTGTACAAATTTGGTATGGTCCTACAATTTCAGTGACATTTTGAAAAGAGGTGTATCTGATGCTTTGCAGTTTCAGGATATCTTTCACTAAGTGTCACATACTTTTACAGTCATCATGGTAATATGTCGTGGTTTAACCCC
>NW_009195620.1:0-9372 GCF_000690835.1 Fulmarus glacialis | reverse complement strand
GGGCGGGGACAGCCGCCGCACCCGCCTCGCCGCACCGCCGGCCACAGCCCTCCCGGCCTGGTTCTTCCCCCCCGGCGTGCCTGCAGTCCATCACGGCGGTCCTCAAATAAATACGTATTTTATCCCGACAAGCCTTTATTAAGGAGCAAAGACATTACATTAGGTCAGAGAGGCCAGAGACAAGTCAGCCTTAGGCTTGAACTTCAGCGGGGAAGAAGCAACCCTGGCTCAATGCACGTTGGGTCCATGAAGTTCAGGTAACAAAAACGGGCCTTATTAAACTGTTCGGTGCTAAATGCGAGCAAGTGTCCTCCTTGCTTGGCCCGAGTTGCTGTCTGCTTCCCAGCAGTAGACATCTCCGTGGCCTCTCTCCATGCTGCAGCAATACTCCCCAACAGCATGGGAGAGACATGCCTTCTCTCCACTTGCTACTGATGGCTGGTTCCTACAGTGAGTAGTCGTCTTTACTTGCCCAAATGATTTCACAAGATTCTGCAAAGCAACAGTAAGCCAAAGCAAGTTGTAAGGGATTTACTGCACCTGTATCTTCCATCCCATTGGCACCTACTTAAAGTCACAACCTCGTGAAATGGTGATACTGTTCTGAGATCCCAATCCTACTCGTTAAAGCCCAAGGAAATTCTCTGGTCTCGCAGGTATCACGCTACCCTGAGCTCCTCAGAGCAGATCATCTTCCAGGACATGCAAATCAAGAACATTACCTACTTTAAGTGACCAGTGTCTCTTTTTCTTCTTTCAGATGACTGCATTGGGAACAAGATAAACGAAGCAAAGTCATACTTCATGGTCAGCTTGAGTAATCAAGCTTGTAATTTGTTGTTTCTCACAAATGAACAGTGTTTGTCCACTTTATTCCCTCTTGACCCCACTTTATGCAGTGAGTTTTACAAAATATAAACAATGCTAATATCATATAACTAAAAAAATTAATTGCACTTTTTGGAAATGTCTAAAACCACCATATAATTTGCTACTCCCTTGCACTAGTATCTCACTCCTGAAGTGATTTTATTATTTGAGAAATACATCTCAAAATTGCTATTTCCTTAAATTCCAAGGATTTCAAATGGAAAAAGATGTAAATTAGTTCCCTGCAGTTTAACGATTCCCTTTAAATACTAGATAAAATTTAGTTACTATTCTAGACGTGCAGTCATTTGAGTGTGGCAATGATTTTCTTTAGTGTAGGATTAAGCAGTTTAAAAAAAACCACCACACTCCAAATCACACCACCTTCCCCACTAGAACAGCATAATATCAAGGTCTATCTGCCTACCACTAAGAAAATTATCTAATACTCTAAATAAAGGCTGAGTTCAAATATTATGCGTATTCTTTCCAAATTACACAAAGTCCCATGAACTTTGATTCTCTGTAAGGCTTAAGTATATCGGGGAGCTTTAGGACTCAGTTCTTAACGGTGTAAAAAACTGTCTTTCTCAACTACCAACTTGGTGGCTCATCAAAATGAGTAACAGAAAATAAACCATTAGGCTGTGGTATAGACCTACCCTTCTCGTTTCACACAAAGCATGGAACAATTAAATATTACCACAGAAATGATGACAGGGGCTATGAAATCATCCCTCGGAGACACAGCCTGAGGAAAGCATTCTCAAAGGGAAGTTACAACTGATTGTAATTTTGCAGCTTTTTGTCATAAAAGGAAACTATGTACTAATGTTTGGTGCTGTGATAGCCTAGTGACAGTGTTCTCATCTTTCTCAAGGCACACTTCTATTTGTTCTCAAAAGAAAAAGGTGCCACCATTTAATAATAATCAAATCACACATTTTATCAATTAAACAGTTTACATTCCTAAAAGCACTGACTGAGGCAACCTGGTACAAGATGACATTCAGCACATTTGACAAATGTACTAACTTCATATTGCCACCCATTTACAATGTTGGTCCATAACAACATAAAGTGAAACCAACACCATTTCTGAAGTATACACTTCAGTAAAAATACCCTGTGTGGTACTGGTTGTCTGTCCTCCTAACGGGGTGGGGGCAATTGGGCAAAAACCCCCTCAACATTTACACCAGTTATCAGGTATCCGTACAATGCACAGAACAGTCAGTACATTAAAATTATTAAACAACAGGGAAAGATGGAAGATACTGCTTTTTCACTTCTCTTCACCACCTGTAAAATTAGTAAAATTCCACAGATGGAAGTTGTTCAATTATTTAAAAAAAACCAAAAACAAACAAAAAACCCAAACCACACCCCCCAAACCTTAAAACATTTTTTTTGTTTGTCCCATTGTTACCATCTTGGGAGTGAGATAGCATGATTTATTTGAAATTTGCTTTGGTTTCAACTACCCTTCATAGGATGTTCTTTGCTAATGAACTGTTTCTAGTAGAGGAGGCAACTAAGCTACTGCAGTTCATGCTAACCTTTTTCTGAATTATCTACCTGCATTTTTTCACATAGAAAACTCCTTTAAATATTTATATAGCATTAAAAAACCTGAATGAATGTGTATAAATATTCTAAATTGAAGATGTAGCAATATAAAGTCTCCAGTTTCAGTTCCTAGTTGTTCATTTTCTCTAGAAGAAGAATCAGAGCATGGATTGGTTTTCAGAGTAAAATACTCAAAAAGGGATCTGGAGTAAGTCTTAATGAACTGTTTGGACACAGCTTTTATTTCTGACATTAGGAAATAAAAATTCATTTATGGCATGCTTCAGAAATTCTTATTTACCTAATGATAACATAAAACATCAGAAGACAGACATTGGAAAGAACAGATCAATTAGCTTATACACTTTCTGCAGACTAACTCATACTTCGTATTTTCTTCATTAGTTACGGCTGGCTAACATGTAACCTGTCAGGCTGCTCCCCATAGGTGCTTAGCCTTATGTACAAGCAGAGTGATCCAGCTATCGCTCCCAGTTCATTATCAACACTTCAACAATCAGACTGCTTTAAAAAAAAAAATAAAAAAAATCTGCAAACAGTAACTTAAATGGCTGCAGACCAGATTATTTCTGCTGAAAAAAAGTACATATATTTATCCTATTTCTTTTGTGATAAATTTTCTATATAACCTGAAGGACTCTACACATGTAACAAATGTATCGATACATACACCCACACACAGTAATATTCAAGCATCTAGCTCTGCACCTGTAAAAGTTGTGATGCATATATTAAGTGCTCTTTTCATTACTGCACCTTTACAGTTATCTTGCAAGTTGGAAAATACTTCAGCACAACTCAAGGGATAAAGTAATTACATTACATATTCTCATTTTGCTTTGTAAATCCTGTTGATTTTTATTGATGATGATAAACGCATTTAGTTTTCAGTCGGTTATTACTTCCATTATTTCTAACAATATTTCAGGGTTGAAAAAGTGCAATTTCTAGGGCCACAAAAATAACCCAAGTAATAAAAAACGAATTCTTGAGACACAAAGACCAAGAGGGTCAAGAACCAAGCTTCTCAAGTAGATCACAGTTCACACCTGAAATGGAAGACTGTTCTGCCTCTTTGTGAAAGTACATGATGTTTTACACCAGATAAAACCATTTTTGGAAGTTACTTAACATTTAAACAACATTCCAAAGTGAAAAAATTATCCTGTCCACTCAAGATTTAAATTTTTTAAAAGAAGGTCTAACGTGAGTTCATCATGGCTGATACGTATGTGGAAAATTCTGTTTCCTCAACAATAAAGATACTGAAATCTCAGCTTTATGCAGATAAACAAGCTATGATTAAAAAGACACACAGACACCTTCCCCCAAAACAGTGGCCTTCAAATTTTATTCTTTAGCCTTTTTCAAGCTATCATTATAACTTTACATTTTGTACAGTATTTTGTGTACAAAGATTCTATGTGTCAAGGGAAAGAATTACCTGTAATAAGATTCCATGTATTACAATATTAGGACTGTTGCATTTGCACCCATGATATTTAAAAAATCTCTCAGACAAACCATGTAGAAATAAGTATGCAAAAACTGCAAAAAAACCACTTAAGTAGCCAAAATTAAAAAGACCTTTGTCTGAATCACACAGTCTTGCTCGGTTTCTACTAGGCTATTGCAGCCAAGTAGTCCTTAACCTCAGTTGGAGTGAGCCTCCTAAAACCAGCTTCATTACAGATGCCAACTTCAATGTTGTCTTCTGTCATTTGCCCTTCAAAGCTCTCCTATTAAAGAAAATACAGTTCAGTGAATCATATCCATGATGTCTAACAGTAAGAAACTTACTTCTTAAATATTTTGCTAACCTTTAGTGTTAAGATAGCTGTATGAATGGCATCTTCAAGCTCCAAATCCTCATTGTATCTGTAAACAGAAGTTCATGTATTTCAGCACGGGACAAAGATCTTTCTAAATCCTAATAATCCTGGAGTCTCTGAAAACCTAAACACTACTAAAATCTTCCTATTTATCATACAAATATTATTTGTAAGCACTGTGATACTAATAGTCAAAGTTATTATTTGTTAAAAAAAAAAAATCACTACTTTTCCTACTGACACTGTATAAAACAATATTTCTGCAAATATGTTGACTATAATGTTTATTGCACTGAAATAATTCTCCATAAACACAAAAGTTGGAGTTTAAATAAAGCAAATTTCCTGTGCATGTGTAAATAAGTAAACTGGAAGCATCATATCTTAAGTATTTTAAAACTTTGTTCTGGTAATCTAGAAGTGTGCATTTTTTATTTGGCTGGTTTACATGGAACCTGAACAAAACAGAGAGTATCCTTTCAGACAAGTATCAAATACATTACCTTTTCTCAAGGAATGTTTTCCCATTGACGTAATTTTTTCCCATTGCTGTTGCTTTCCACGCAAAGTAAGCTCCCTGTAAAAGCAACAATCTATTGAATTGTTTTGTGTAACAGTCAAACGTTACGCTATTCAATTACTTGGTAAAAAGTACAGAAGCTTATCGACGATCACTACAGTGACCACGTTTTTTATTTGATGTAAAGCGTTACAACTCACACATGCATCAAAGGGTAGTTTTTCAGAAGTGCAGTGCAAACACAGCAAATAAACTCACTTAAATTAACGACTGTCATTAAATACTAAAGTATATGCACTACATTTCACAATGCAACAGATTTTGGCCTAACTTCCATCCAGTTTAGGGAAGAACTATTTGAGCAGCATAAGCAGTCAAAATTTTTTTTTCTGGTACCTGCTGCAGAATGCCACTCTCGCTGGCACTACCAATTAGGTGGGAAGGCATGAAAAGGGATGGTGATCTCCCTCAAAAGCAGCTGCCATCCTTCAAGCAGTACAGGAACAATGATCCAGGCTTGCTCCAAGCACCTACTGAAATGGCTCATTCTGACTTCTGAAGTTATGCTAAGGGATCTTTTGTTCTAGCTCTGTATTCTTCTTCTCATCACAGAAATTATTTCATGAGCACATATAAAGTTTTAGATGTTTTTCAAAAGCAGTAGAATTCAAAATGTAAGATACTTACAGATGGATCCGACTGAAACAAATAGGGCCGCCCTTCATTCCAGCCACATATTAGCAGTGATACACCAAATGGACGAACACCACTACAGGCAAAAAATAAAAAAAAAAAAAAGCAAAACAAAAACCCAAACACCAAACTAAAAAATCACAGTTGATACGTGAAATTTATTCAGTGAAAACCAAAGGTGACTAAATTATTTTGGATGTGTTAACCTCCCCCCAAAGCTTCCCACCAGCCCAGGGCTGTGATCAGGAATGACTAGTCAACCAACAGAACAAAAACAAAAGTATGCTGACTTGTCTGACATGTTTGCTTGCAAGATATGAAGACCCTATCTCATCTGCTGCCAGTTAGTGCTCCTCCTGCTGGCCCACTTTCTGTGGACATTCTCCATTGAAAAACTAACTGCCTTTTTGACACAAAAAATTGAATCACCAGGTAGTTGTTATTCCTTACATTTAAACAACATAATCTTTCTAAGCAACTTCAAAACTCAGAAAACCACATACCCAGACTGCGTGTATTCCTGCATCACAGAAGCAATTCTCTGTACTAGCTGAGCTGTTGGAATGGGCTCATGATAAACCAAGTAATATTGCTGGGCCAGCTTCCGAGCTCTGTGCACAAGTACTCTAAAAACAAAGACAAAATTAGTATGTCAAAGAAATTCCAACTAGTTGTTACAACTAGAACTGAAAACTCTTAATAAATGCTATGCTAAAGAGTTATGCATCTGGCATAACACCAGTGTAAGAAAATATAGACTGGGCGGGGTTACCTTTATCAACTGAGTAATCTCTGAAATACTTAAACTGAAACTAAGGTTGAATTACACTGCTGTTCATTCCCTACTCATTCTTTAGATAGAAGGTTATTTGACAAGGTATTGAATATATTAGAAAAACTTAAAGTGAATTTCCTATACAGTGTAATACAGTATAATATTATGCCATACACTTAGAAAGAAACAGGTATCTGTTTCTGTTTCTTACACTTCTTGTACGAAAATGCATCTAAATGGCAAAATTTTTTAATACCTGTAATCTGGACCCATACCGCTGTACACTAAACCTATATGTTTGGTAATTGGTTCTACTTTGTGGACACTCCTTTCATCATAAAGAATGGATTTCTGCTTCTTCTCAGTTGCCAACACCACTCCATTTGCAGCTGGAAAGGAACAAGATTTTTTCTTTTCTATTGAACTAAAATTATGGAAAGCAGTCAAAACACAAGTTTGTCAGACTGTAAAGTATTTTGCTCCTCCCTTTTTTAAAAACCCTTCAAGTTTACGATCACGTTAAACAGAGATACTTTAATGAATCCACCCAACACATCGTTTCTCATTTTAAATAATCATACAGCTCGCAAAATCCCATTCTAGAGATTCTGAAGCACATATTAATAACTGAGCAGTTGAAGTAACTTTTTGTGTAATTTCTATATATGTGGACACACAGCTGGAGTTATTTACTTAAAAGACAGGAACACTCAAAAAAAAAGATGTCTACTTCTACCAGCTGAGTGTCTCCAAAATCACCCAAGCAATTTTCTTCTCCTAGCATGGAGCTCTATGCTCCCTTCCTTCTTTACAAAAAATTACTGAGTTGCAGAAAAAAAACATAGGAAATATTAAACCCACTAAAACATGTGAAAATCCACTGAAAGAAAAACAAATTATGTAATAGAAGGCAAGATGAAGAAAGACCCAGTACATAGTCCAAACTATTTTAGTTCTCTGTAATGATACTCAGAATCCCAAATCCTTCACTAAAGTAGTTATTTTCTGAACATACCTTTAATGCCAACCGATGGAGCTCCTGCAGCCACTGCAGCCAAAGCATATTCAATCTGAACAAGCTTTCCAGAAGGACTAAAAAGGAAAATGCAAAAGTAAGCCTAACGTAATTCTGATATGCTCAAATATTTCCTACAACAATCTGATGCTAACTTGCTTTTTAAAGCCTCTTTACACCTAGCATTAGCATATTCTAATCAGAATTAAAAAACCCAAACAAAAAACCAACCAAAACAAAAACCAAAAAACCACAAGTCTGAAGATTTGTAATAGCTTCTAAAAGAACTAAACTGGTTCAGCACAGAACTCACTGCTGCACAGTGCTACTGGGATACTCACACAGCAGCTGCCTACATCCCTAATGTGTCTCAGATAGGGAGCAGTGACTGGGATGCAGGTTGAAGGAGGACAAGTCCGTTCTCCAACTTTACACCATTTTAAACAAGTCTTCCACTCAGTGGAAAAATCTTCAAAACGCGTCATGACTTTCTACTGAAATGGCATTATAAGTGTGGTTTGCAAAAGTTTTCAAGACACTGACATTCACTGCTGAAAGGTACAAGCAAACCACAGCTACTCTTTTTGACTGATAAGCACACATCAGGTCAATGGCACAAGATAGAAACAGCTCCCATTCCATCATTTTGTTTTAATGATCCGTGTCATTCTGGTAATGGATGCAGAATCACCAGAACAGAGCAGCAGGTGTCAGGCTGACAAAGTAACTCATTCAGAATGAGGGGGATCGAGGGGTCCATTCTCCATCCCCAGGGAAAAGGACAGCACATGGCCAGTCACTGATCGGACAAGTGATTTTGCAAGTGGTATCTATTCTCTGGGCTGTATTTCAGACACTGCTGTTTTAATAGATGCAGAAGTAAAATAAAAAATTATGTAACTTAGTGCTTAGAGGAGTTAGAAAAAATGAAGCAAGCAATAATCAATTAGTGTACTTATTTATACACAGAGTAAACAGTGTATAAAGGTGACAAAGTAATAATTCTAGCTTCTCCACTACAAAATACTAACAAACCAGAACAATAGTTTCCTACGCCAGCAATTAAAATATACAGAACATTAGCAAAATATTTTAAAAGTAAGCACAAACTAAAATAAATAATTCTCAGTACAAGGTGAATGAGGGAAAGCGTAAGTAGGTGTATTCTCTTCTGTGTGAGTATAAAATCAAACGGCTTCAAGTTTCAGAGCTTGTGCTTCTGTACAGTACAGAAAATTTGTAATTCCCTTAGGAAACCATTTCCAAGAGCTAAAAAAGAATTCAACCCACTTGAGGAAAGCAGGCATGCTTGGCTGCATGCATCCATTAAGAAGATTCTTTTCCTAGTTTTAGATTCTGAACTGCTTCATTTGCTTAACTGCAACAAGTCTTTAGTAGCCTGCGTTGCAATTACACAGCATTACTCTCCTCTAATATTAAGAAGGCACTTTACTAAAGGCAGCACAAAGATTCTTGCATTCAGTTTTTCTTTTTATATGTATAATATAATTCTGGGTAGCTTAATAGTTTCATCAAAAAAATAATGGAAAGTAATTTATTTTCCCCTCAGTTAATCTTAGTGTCTGTATTAGAGCAACACTTTAATAGATACCACCCCAATAGCATATTCATTTTGTGCATGCAATCATCCCATAGCTAGGCTGTGCACAACACGAAGTGCAAGGAGAGCACCGCCTGCAAAGTGCAGCAGGAAGGGAAATAAACTATTTAAAGCTCATCTGAAGGCTTCTTTTATTTCCACATCTGCAAAGTTTGTTCTGAAGCAAGCTCTCAAGATCCTATTGCTCAGCATATCATCACGCATTTCCAATTAGCTCAGAATTACTACCCAGCCTAAATCGTGTGCGTGGGGACCCTAAGTTTGCTAAACCGTTTCACCAAGCGCTGGCTATAGGGCACAACCAGTGACGAGACAGACCTTAGGCCGGCCCCACAGTGACTCTGACTTACAGCAACGAGAGAAGATACAAGCAGCGACTGCACCTGGGCCCGAGGTCAGCGAGAGAGATCAGGTGGGACCCGGGACTCTCACCTCAGCCCCCACCTCTATCCCGTT
>NW_009195619.1:3833-6352 GCF_000690835.1 Fulmarus glacialis | reverse complement strand
TGATTCTATGATTCTATGATTCTAAACCTCCTCTAGGGTTGAGGAAGAAACCGAGGTGGCTTTAAGCTGTGCTCTGTTTGTAATCTCAAGATTATACCTTTTTTTATTTAACTAAAATAAAAAACAAAACCAAAAATCCATCCACAACAGACAAATGTCAGAAATATCAGAAATGGGCTCTACCTTCTCAGATATGTGCTGTAGCATCACGCCTAGGCCTACGATGCTCGTATTATTGGCTACACTCTTGACTAGATTCAACAGAAAGCACAGGAAGGATGCATCACACTGTAGAAAGTTATATAAATGAGCTGGTGGCTAGGACAATCCCATGCTTCCTTTTTTCCTTTTTTCCCTTTTTCCCCTCTTTTTTCAAAGTGAAACTTGAGCCTTTTACTCACTCATTAGTGAGGAAAAGGTTGGAAGAGGTGTACCAAATGCAGTTTATCTTGGGGTTTGTATACATGCTGCTAGTACCCCTCTTTCATACTAACAGTAATCCAGTTCCATACTCTTTCCTGCCTCCTTGCTCCTGTTATTCATGACTGCAGTGGGACCCCAAACCATGCCTTCACCTAAATTTTGCTTCTAACTTTTACCACCTCACCAACATGGTACTCCTTTGGTCCTATTCCAGTATCCTGAGGGGGAATGCAAGCCCAGGACTGCCTGTGTTCTTTGGCCAGACCTTGTGAGTAACTTGGATGGGAAAGTCAAGAGCTCCTAATGAGTTGACTGATGTTAGCTGACAGTCAACTGACAGTGACAATCTATTGTCCGGCAAACCAAAACAACATATGCACAATTACTGTCAAACAAGACATCCCTGTGCTTGTGCCTGTTGATGTATGTCAAGAGGCTGGCTGCATGCAGGTGGTTTGAAATCCCTGCAAAAGGTGGCCTTTTCCTGCCTAATCAGGCAATTCCAAATGAATTCCTTTTTGTCTGTTGGTGCATATCAGAACAGTGTCCTTAGAGAACCAAGGTGCAACACTTTTCATTTCCTGAATTTCAAAGTGCCTGAGGCAACTGGATTCATACCTCTGCCAGGAGAGCGGTACCTTCTGGTATATGTCTTAGTGAAGGTTGCCAGCAGATGTCAAAGGCATCTCCAAATGAGATTAGAGTAGATGTGGCATCTCCAAATGAGACGTAGAGTTAGACAAATTTTGTTCTATCTTCATTCTGGTTTGGATGCCAGTTTAAGTACATGAACAAACAATAGTGTAGTTGTAACTTGGTGAAAAACATGTATGACTTTCAATTTATTAACTTGTGAGCTACAAAATTTTAGCAGAAATAGAGTAAATGGAGAAATTTAAGTTAACTGCAAGGGCAGGGAGATTTTTTTTACTCTGAGGAAACACTGTGAAACACTGGAACAGACTGCCCAGAGAGGCTGTAGAATCTCCATCCTTGGAGATATTCTGAGCTACCTGCTTCAACTTGACCTTCTTTGAGCTGGAGCTTGGACTAGAAGATCTCCAGAAGTCCCTTCCAACACATTTGATTCTGTTTCTATGACTTTCTGCTATTTGCTAGCATTGTTGCATATGCTACTGATCAGCTCAAGTAAGCAGCTAATAGAAATGAGATTATTCATGACAAATATGGGCAGTCATTTTTTGCCAAAGGTTTTCAAGCCTGAACTTTACAGTTTAAAGCATACCAGTAGGCAGTGTAGTACTGTTGGCAGTAGCAAGTCATTCTCAACACTGGCAATTTCTGGTCCATCAGCCGCACACTAGCAATAGTTGAAAAACTGCGACTTCCTACCAAGAATGAGGTTCAATTCCATGTTAGAGCTAGAGCTTGAATCTCACTTACAGTAATTTTTGGGGGAAGCTCAGCTATTGAGAGTTCACCATTCTTCTTACTCATTCCCACGCATTTGTATGTAACAGGTATATTTGGCCACCTTCACTGGCAATCGTTGAAGGAATTGTGTTCTCATCACGCCTCCACTTCTTTTTCTGTTTGCTGTTGTTCTGCAGCCTTCCAGCAGCCTCCTTTTGCCAAAACCCTTTTGCTGCCTCAGCCTTCACCTCATGCTGCTGTTGATTCTTGATACAACTGATGATCATATCTTCAGTCTGATGTTGACTCCATCTTCAGTGAGAATTTTCAGCCACTGGCAAATCTGAGATCACCAGCTCATATCCATCCTGCCAGCTCCTTCCCTGAACCTCCCATTGTACTGCTGGAAGGCGTATAATGCCATTTCCTACCCCTCAGCCAACTGATGACTCCCTCAATGTTCCCTCCAAGACAAAATGCTGTGTTTTACATACCCCATACTTCAGCCAAGACATTGTGTAACACCGTCTGTGTTCAGTGAAGAGCAACAAATAAGCATTTCATCAGATTTACCACACATAATGTTCAGGAAAATCAAACACGGCTGTACAAATTTTAGATTAATAAAGAACGGGCAATGTTCTTGTCTTCAATAAATTCCCTGCCAATCCCCCCAGAACATACACTTCAAATGTATATATGGAGATATATACATATATGTG
>NW_009195619.1:0-3768 GCF_000690835.1 Fulmarus glacialis | reverse complement strand
GATTACCTTTATGAAATTGTCGTGATACTTGCATGCAATGGTCTTCCAAAAGTAAAAAAAAAAATAGAATCTTTGAAATCAAATAATACACCAAGTCATGCTGCTGACAACTCCTTAGTGAACCATGGAGAAAATGATATTATTATTTTTATGAAGGCATATAGTTCTGCAAAATGTGAAATTAGGAAGTTGCTGTTCTACCCAAAAGCAAACTGCCTTGCAAATATGTAAATAACTATCTAAGATCTGAGGAAATATTAAAATAAACATTTGCAATGGATCCTCAACTTTTATCAGGCATTTTCAGTTCAGAAGCTATGAACCAGCAAAGAAGGGGACGGGACATGGTCACTGTGCTTTTCCCAAATTACTAGAAAGTGAATATCTAAGGAAAAAAACCCAAAACTGTCACTGAAAGAGTTCACCTGAAATTAAGAAGCCACTGAAGAAATAGTCAAAGAGTCAAAAGTGTGTAAGAAGTCAGAGAAATCTGTAGACATAACAGTCATAGTAACATTAACATTTGCTACATAGCTCTATGTATACATACAGATCCCAAGAAGTTTATTGCAATTCATATTTGCAGAAAGTGAAGTGAATGAGAAAGGATACCTGATCAAAATATTTGAGGACTGCTGGAAAACAAAGAAGTGCAACTAGCCAATCAACATAACAACCATCCATCCGAAACAACAGAAAGAACAAAACAGAACAAGAACTTTCTGAAGATTGTGCAAAAGGATTTATTTTAGACCTGACTTTGTAAATCACTCTCTTAGGTTTAGTTTCAGTCTCCCTAACGTTGCAGATTTAAACTCATCTATCAGCTTATGAAAGCTTGAAGTCTTTCAGCTGTCACTTAGTGTAGTGTAGCCATTTTTACAGAAGATGGCTTATATGAAAAGTTAATTAGTTAATCTTCCACTGACAGAAAAATGGAGCACTGGAATGGTTGCTCGTGAGTTAGAAAGACCAGGCACTGCTGTCACAGGCAGCCATCTTATACAGACTCTTCAACAAGGTTAAGTTTTCTGTTCATGCAGAAAAGATTTCTAGGAAAGTCAGTAGAAATTTTCATCATATTAATCACTGAAAGATCAGCCCAGAGTAGCCACAAGATGTTCTTGTGGGCCTACTAAGATAAACACTGTTAGGGTTGTAAAAATAAAAATAAATAACATAAATTAGAAACCACAGCTAATTTTCTATTTCATAAATTAATCTACAATAAAAATACAAAGAACTATTTTATCATATATTAAAAAAATATTTTGGAACATTTTCCATAACTTTTATCTGGTTACTTTGGAATACAGAAAATTTAAATACACAGGTTCTTTATATCAGCACTTCAACACTGCCAGCCTTCTGGAAGGCAATCGCTGCTGAGGTAAAAACTATTTCTGATGAGATGAAACATATGCTTATATGAGGTAAAACCAGCAAATTAAAAAAACACTGGAAAAAAAGAATAAGAAAATCAAAGAAATATTATGAATGTTTAGGAGTTTTAAAACATTCCTTTCATGCTTTCTTGAATTTTAATTATTCCTTCTGGAAGGATTCCCACACACAGAAAATTAAGATATGTTTCATTTGTACACAGTTCTTGAAATCAGAGATTTACATTCCTCATGAGTTCCTCATGAATATGAGGATGTAATAAAGACAAATTTTTGTGACTGGTGTATGATTTTCTCCCGAAATATGAACATTATGAAATATAATTGAGATTATTTTTGGTGCAATAAGACAAAATTTTCAGACCTGATTGCTTTTAGTTGAGCTCCCAAAATCAATTTAATTATGAGCCAAAAGATTTGCAGGGAAGCTTAGACTCTTTGATGGATATTGAATAGGTCATAATATAATTTAGGTGTTATGATATTTAAATTTAACATTTAGATGTCTCACCAGTTAGAAAATTTCCAAAAACCCCATACAGTGGTTGGGAATGTGAGGTATGTAGGGATTCAGGGATTCACGCTAAATAATGAATCACTGAAACACATATAAAATGCCAGTAAGAAAGTCTGACTTAATCCCACACCTTGCAGAGTGAAGTGCCCAATTACATGACTAGAAAGGTACCTTCACTCTCCTGAAACTCACAGTTAGCTATTAGCATGTGTTAGTATTCGCCAAAGTATTATAATGAAGTTCACTATTGAGAAATGCAATGTAATTGATGCTGGAGGAAAAAAAAAAAACAAAACAACAACAAAACCAAAACCATCTTACAGGGTCTACAATTAGTATATTTATTTAGAAAAGGAACCTGGACAACACATTGACCTATAGTCATCTGTGCTCAAAATCCACAACTGGGATGCACAGGGGAACAGATAATTCTCTGGACAATCCCAGTACAATAATTAGGAAAAAATTCAAAGAGGACCCTTATTTTAAATATAAGTCTTTTTTTCTGATTAAAGAATTACACATTTGTTCAGCACCTCTTAGACATTTTATGAACTTCAAACAGAATTAGTTTGGCTATGTGAAAAAGAAATATTATTGTGAAAGGAAAAGTGCAAGTAATATTTTTGTTACTTGCAGTAACACAATTCCCTGGCACTGATAGGATTAAGATATGGTTATTGTTGTTCCTTCCTGAACACAGAAATGTTATCCAGAGAGCGACAAACGGTTTTAGAATTATAATAAGGAATATGTCTGCTTTCACTAAAAGGAGCTGTTTTATGCTTTTTAGACAAATCTTTTGCAACAGCTAATGATTCTCATGTATGACAGATCTCACTTTTCTTGTTTAATTTATAGTAATCTGGCAATAAGACAAAAAAAATTAGAAAGAATGTGGATCAAAGCTATAACCATAGGGCACTTAATAAAGATTTACAGTTAGAATGCAAAATACATATATATTTTTACAGTAATGTGTGGAACAGAAAGTAGCTGTTGGATATTTTTATTAAATTTTGCCTAGACATCTTTTAGACTCTAGAGGAAAAATGAATTCTTCTTCTTTTATTCTTTTATATTATTGCTATGCTTATGTCTAAATTTATCAACAGGAAGTTTGTACTTCAGTGGGAGCACAGCTGGGGTCTTACAGCCAAATCCTTCTTAAGTTTTGGGCTAGATGATAAGGATTTGTAAACCTGTGCAGGTTCAGAACGTAATAGATAGAAGAATAATGAAGTCATCAGCAGACTGTAGTGATTTTATGGAAAACTATTCAGTAAAAATATCTGAGAAAACTGTAGGGGGAGGAATGTTCAAATTAGAGCCTCAAAGGGTCTATTGTTGTGGTAGGAACTCCTGTTGGTGAGATGATGAGACATGGGATGGTGGCAGACACTGATATTGTGCCAACTGAGATATTTAAAGCAGTGGTGTTGAGAGAATTGCTGTGATGACAGACCGTCTCATAATCCTCTCCACTAGAAAAACATGCAGTGAATGAAAAAGGCAGATAGTGTCTTTGAACTATCTTTCAATGTGAAGACAATATGTATAAAGCTAGTGATTGCTTAGTAATAATTCATATGAAGGAACGGGAAAAGGGAATTACCAGGAAAAGGCTTTCTGAGAATCTGAACCACTGGTAAAGTAAGGAAAGTGGTTAACATGTGGCTCAGGGGCTGGTGCCATTGTCGGAATTTTGGCTTTTTTGACCATGGGGAGGTTTACGCGGCACCGGGCCTGCTGGGGACAGATGGAGTTCAGCTGTCTCACAGGGGAAAAAGGATTCTCACTCATGAGTTAGCGGAGCTCTTCGAGAGGACTTTAAACTAGGTTTGAAGG